>NC_134462.1:62888932-63197821 GCF_047948215.1 Lycorma delicatula
AACAAAAATCCCACACTTCTTACATGAATCGCCGCTGCACTCACAGGAGGTAGTGGTTTGGTGTCCAATTTCTCAACCAAGAATAGTGGGTCCGATTTTTTTTTACAAAACCCTTGATAGTCAGGCATATCGGGATATAATTATGCAATTTGTAGCTCTCTCCAGCTTGATGAACGCTATTGTTACCTGTAACAAGACTGGGCAACGTGCCATACATCCAAAAACACCATGAAATTTTTGAAAAAATTGTTTGATGATCACATGATTTCAAAAGGTCTGTGGTCCTCTCGTTTTTCATACTTATCGTCACCAGACTTCATTATGTGGGGGTTTTTGAAAGGACGTGTATATCGAGCAAACCTACGTACTCTCGCAAGACCTGGAGCGAGCCATTACAACAGAGATAAATTCCTTTAGTCCTGATGTCCTTCAAAGTATCAAAAAATATAGTGCAAAGGGTTCGGACCTGCCATCAGGAAAATGGTGGACATTTTTAACACTTGCTGTTAAGATATTACCAGTTGTGCATCACTACACTCCATGAATCAAATAAAATGTGAGTGTCTCTATATTATAGTCCATATTGGAATTATAGTGACCATGATGTGTACGATAGAATGATCGCGCTGTGTATTTATTTGCATAGCTTAGATTTTTTTTAAAGAATTTATATATCACCCATTAGAGGTCAATGGCACCCGCTGAGGCTACGCAAGGTTCCGCAGCGCAAAACCAGCCTCACTGGTAAGGGTAAAAGGTCAACCATTCCTGAGATGTGTGTTTAGTTGAAACCCAACCACCAAAGAACATCACGATCTAGTATCCACGATCTAGTATTCAAATCTGTATAAAAGTGACAGCCATTACTAGGATTTCAACCTTAGAACTCTCGACTTCGAAATCAATTGATTTGCGATGACGAGTTCACCACTAGATCATTCCGGTGGTTAGCTATTTGATCCACTCATGGTGAAGTGACATTCAAAATCACTTTGATTGATAGCTACGTCTTATCGATTCTGCCTCCTTCGTAAAGATGTGCTCCTTGTATTACCGGCAACTTATGTATAAATATTCCATATATAAAATGTAGAAATGTATGGAATTAACAATGGAATATTGTATTGTCACCTGACTTATGTCGCTGTGTAAAATTTCACCATTGCACACTTGGGAAATGAGTCTAATTAAGGTAGCAAATGTCTACATTTTTTCTTCTTGATGTAATTGTAATGATTATATTGTATTTGTATACAAAGTTTTGTAATTTGGTAGTATTGGAAGAAAAAAAGGATATATTATTATTATAATAATTTTTTATTGAATTATATGGATATTTGATGATAATAAATAAATAAAGTCAAATGAATTAACCATTTTCGTTTGATTTTATGTGAAGAATTATTTTTGTAAATTGTTAAATGACATCATGAAGTTGAATATTTAATAAAAAGTATAAACTCGGCTCGGTTGTCTAGAAAATCGGAATAATATTAGAAGTTTTAGTTTGTAGTGCATTTGGATGCAATAAGAGATCTTGGTTTAGATCGTATATTCAAACGGACGCGATATTGGACTGTGTTGCTGACGGAATGTTAAAAGGAACCTTAGCTTGCCGTCCCTCCTTACTCTCTTCCATTCCTTCTAAGGGCACGTGAAGACACGTGCCCCTTCCACTCCATGAATCTATAATATCATTTATTTTTATTCTCTCGTATATCTGACGCGCGGACCCTTCTTTCTACCCACCCATCGTCTTTTTTCCCCTTACGTACACTTTTGAGCGCGCGCGCGCGTGAGCGCACACACACACTCACGCACACATTTATATACAAACTCACAAGAACGCCCGCTCAATTTTTCTTTTCTCCTCTTTTTCTATTTTTACTATATCGTTCTTTCTCAAGCCATAAGTTTGCATGTAGAGGGGTGAATCGTGACATGAGGTCTAGTAAGGGATTCTTCCCATAGTCTGTATAACTTGTACGTATCGTCGTATACTATCATGCATCGGGTTAGTTCAAGTAAAACGCGTATAATACAATATGTATACATGCTCTTTTATTTGTTTTCGTAACTATTCACTTATAACAGGATTCTAAAAATATCAAATACTTTGAAGCATACATTTTTTATATCTATCATTAATAATTTTAAATGTATCATATTGTAATTTTTATTTTTTTAATTATATTTTAGACGAGTTTGATGCATTTCACCAGCTTTTTGCAGATTACAGTAGATTTTAATAAAAAACAATAAATAATAAATTATTTTAATTATGAAAGACATGGAAGAAAAAAACTATTACATTTCTAATGGTAAAATTCTGTTAATCGAAATTCTCTAAGCTACAACGGGAAAGTATATATATTGGTCAAAAAAATCTAAAAAATTGGTCTTTTTTAACTTTTGTGCTTAATGAGAAATTATTAAAAATTATCAAAAAATTGTAGTTAAATAGATTGTAAATAATCTCAAAAAAAATTTATTCCAATGCTTTCAAGTCCAAAGAGTTTATTTTTGCCCAACCGACTTTTGTGCGTATGTATGTACGTATGTATCTGGTTTTATAACTCTGGATCTCGTTGACAGATTTTCTTCAAACATGTGTTCAATCAAAGAGAAAGAATCTATTACATTTTTGTAAAATGTTTTTTATAATTTCAAATTTTCAATGCTCAAAACGTAATTTGTTAAAAATAATAAAGTCACTAAAGTATCCAATACTCCTTCCTCTAGAGCAGAGCTTCCAAATCTTTCAAAATACCGAAAACATTTTTGTAAATTTCGGTATTTTAATTTAAAATGAATTTTAGCAAATATTTTATCATTAAAAAATGTCCCGTGATCCATGAGTCCCCAAATTTTCAAAAAAGTCGAAAACATATTTTTCAAAATAGTGATAAACATTTTGATTATTGCTTTATATTGTTGAGCATCTTATCTTCAAAAATTAAAATTAAAAAAATTAAATATAATCAAACAAGTAATTTTATATTTAATAAATAGAGGTTAAGTGATTAAATAGCTAGAAAGTTAATTCAAAACATGATTTTGGCTTTTATTATTACTAGTTTTTCAATTATTTTTCATGAATAATTTTGTTACATAACTTTATAATTTATAAATTGTATGAATTATGATTTTCAAAGAAATTGAATAATAATAATAGTAATAAAACAATAGTTTCTGGCTTGGATAAAATGTAATCTGCCTTTTTATTATTAATCAATTATCATTCTTGTAATTAAATCGTTTAACAGAATATAATTAAAATCAGCGCAACCTTTTTGGAATTTCAGGAAAACAATGTACACAAAATGAAGGAACTGTTATCAAATACGTATTTCTTTTGGAGTATCTGAAAGTTGAAAAAAAAAACACGATGAAAAATTAACGTATTAGTAATTATAGTAATACTTTTCAGTTCTTTAAGTTTTAAGTTTTTTTAAGATTTGTAAATTCAGTATCAAATTAAAAACAACTAATAAGAACTACTAAACCGTAATTTTATGCCTTTTTCAGTAAAACAAAATCTGAAGAAGAGTTGAAAAGAATTAGTTTTCATTTTTAATACCATCTTTTAAAAGTAGATTTTTCTTATTAAGTTTATTTTATTTTAATGTTTTATTTTTCTTAAGATATGCATTAATTTAAAATAAACGCTACTCGTGTGAATTAAATACGTTCAATGAAACCTCAAAAGTGAGAAACCTGAGTCTAAGTAAAAATAAGAAATGGAGTGTAGTGAAATTACATAATGAGATTGATAAATCTCATAAGAGATCATAAATCTCTCTTGAGATTCATAAATCTCAAAGAGGATCTTCCTCTCCAGAACCAGGATATTGATAAGTTTTTTACACTACGTTTTCCAAAAAAATGTTCTAAAATTTTCTCTAAATACTTTTAGTATCTAAACAAATAATAGACTCTCTCACTCTCTCTCTCTCTCTGTCTCTATCTCTCTCTCTCTCTCTCTCTCTCTCTCTCTATATATATATATATATATATATATATATATATATATAAAACAATTAAATACTAAGCATTGATGAAAAAATAAAAGAAAATTATGTTAAAGTTGCCGATCTCCAAGGCAGAGTGGTAGCGTCTCGTTCCTTTATGCGGAGTTCCTGGGTTCGAATCCCGATCAGGTATATTTTTCATACGCTACAAATTTCCATACTTATATTCCCTCATACAAGCATTCTTGTAAGTTTCTGTGGTGAATTAATGCATCAATCAGTCAAAAGTGACTAAGTAGATAAATAACTTTTACAGTAAAAAGAACGTATTGTTAATTTACGTGAAAAAATTACAAGACTAATAGAAAAACAACTTACTCTACCAAATAATCATCTAAATCGATCCATTTGTGAAGAGAAATGCTTTCATAATTTTAGTTTATTAGAATATTATAAAATAATCCGCCGATATTCCTGGGGGAGTGGTAGCGTCTCGGCCTTTCATCCTGAGGTCCCGGCTTCGAATTCGGTTTGGCATGGCATCTATCATACCCTAAAAAATTTCCATTTTAATCTCCCACGTACAAGCTTCAAACTTATGAAGCAAAAGAAAATTAATTAAAATTAGATAAAGATTGGTAAATTAATGTTATCTAAGTTTCAAATTTTCTAGAATTAGCTTTTTTATTTAAAATATTTTTTGTAATATTTCATAACGTATCAAAAAAAAAGAAGAAAAAAAGTGTCTTTATGGATAGAAATTATATTTTTAATAATTACAGGAAAATATAAAGAAGTGAAAGGTATTATTTTTCAAATTTTAATTTTTAAATTTAATTTTTATTTTTTCAATTTTTAAAAAAATTGTTCAAGTTATGCAATTCATTTTTGCAAAAGCTTTCTGGCTAATTCAATCATTATAAGCTCTATTTATATAATATAATATTACTAGTTTTATTATATTTAAATCTTTTAATTTTAATTTTTGAAAATGACATTTCTAATGCTCGACAAAATAAAGTAATAACCAAAATGTTTGTTTTAGTATGTAGCATCACACTTTCGAAAAATATACGAGATTTTGTTAATATACAAGAATTTAACTTGTATTTTCAACTTTTTAAAAATTTGGGGGCTCTTGCATCAAGTAGCTTTTTTTAATAGTTAAAATGTATTTTAAATAAATTAAAATCGAAATTAAAAAAAAATAAATTCCAGCATTTTTTTAGATTTGGAAGCATCCGATCAGGAAAGTTATTAAGTTATTTTAGTGACTTTATTCTTTTAACAAAGTAAGTTCTGACCAGTAAAGATATAAAATTGCGAAAAAATTTTGTCAAAATTTAATAGATTCTTTCCCTCCCAAGGTAGCACCTGTCTGCCAAATTTTAGTCTTAAAAATAATTTTTTTTAATTCTACATATTTTTATTTTATCTTTAAATATCAACATATTAAAAAAATATATAAATGCGCGCGTATGAAAACGGCCATTCTCAACAAATATCTGAGACTACAATAAAAAAATGCAGAAAACGTCATAAAAAAAATCGAGCGTGAATTAAGGATTATTGAGATGCGAGAATAAGTTTTCTAACAATTTTCTTAAATTTTGACTTGAAAGCATCTCAGATATTGGAATGACGTGAGGTTACATATATATATATATATATATATATATATATATATATATATATATATATTGTGCGTATTCGCGGTTTGAACAGGATATTGAGAGACTAACAAATTAAAAATTTCTAATAAATACAGTTTATTACCTTAAAGACATACAAACAAAATAAATAATAAAAATAATAATTACAAAAACAATACGTATGTATAACATACAGAATAGTAATTCAAATACATATAAAATATCTATTTAATGGCAGTTAAATTGTAAAAACCAGAATACAGTATAATTTACTAAAAATAATTATAATGACCGCTAGAACTTAATATTGTATTAACAACAAGATAACGCTAGAAAAGTCTTAAAGTTCATACAGTCCAATTTCTGCAAATATTACTTTTACTGTTTAAGATAGAACTACCCTACACTATACAAATGAATTTAATGCTGTCAGTTTCACCACTGTTTACCAATAAGTCACTGAAAAGCTTCCTGCATTTACCCACTGTACACAATGGGATGCTCGTGACGTACTCTTCACTCGTTGTTACCACACGCTTATTTATATCGCCGTCACCGCAACCGCGTCGAAATCAGGCTTGCGAAACTACTCTGTTATTACTTGTTATCACGAATACTCTGAAAAGGCCTCGCCGAACTACTGACTTTCTCCGCTGGTATCTGACAGTATTTATATCCCTTGGCCTGCAGAACCAGTACCCGCCTCATACCTTTAATTTTTGAAGCGTAATAATTTTCATCGTCCGCACCCTTACGTTTTTCTATAAGTTCTTTTTCCGGCCCGGCAACCCTTCTGGTCAAACAACAGCTTTGAAGGTTTGCCTTACAAAGAACAAATTGTTAAACCGACCTGTTAGTTTCAGAAAAAAATCCCTTTTAGTTCCTGCTGGATTCTTCTTTTCATTATTATTTTCTCTTACTTTCTTCTTAATTGGAATAAGTTCGTTACCCTGGTCCGTTATACTGGTCTTGTTGTAATATATATTTTTTTTGTTCCACAACCAGTATATTTACAATCGGCTCCTTAAGTGGAACTATAAGTAAATCGTTTGATAATAATAAGCTCATGATACCGGTTTCTTTTTCAAAGCTCATAGAACATTGAGCTTTGAAAAGTTGTATTGTTCTTAAGTTCATTAATAAAATAATATATCTGCCTTCAGTTTGTAGTCTATAAAAACGAACAATAACCAATAAACAAATAAATAGTCAATAAAACAAACAAATAATCACGCGATAGCGAGTCAATGCATAACGATGTAGAAATTGGCAAGAACAATACAACTTGTAACTATAAAGAAAACAGTAAACAAATAAACAAAAATAACATTGCTAGCGTTGGCGATAGTAACTGAAAGATGTCATTCATTACCCCCTAAGTCAAGCATTCGGAAACGTTTCAAACTTCGGACGTTCCCGCTATTATCAAGCAGATTGATCGCTAAGTGGTTGACGAGATTTTCTAGACGTTGTTGGTATTTAAAACTATACTGTCTTACAACCTCACGAACCGTCGAAAGCTTCACACATTCATGACTCTCATCGTTCCGTGTGAATTATGGCGCCTCTGCAGTTGTTCTCGTTAACCTTGATTTAGAAGTGCTGTATGATATCTATATTATTATTATTTGCTGTCCCCCCACAACTTCACACTAAAAATCCAGATTAGTCGTAGAATAGCTTTGTAAATCAGAACTTTAGTGGACAATATGAGGTGTGAGTTTTTCCTTAGCAGCCGATACAGTTCTCTGTATCAGTTCAGTAGCGTTCAGTTGTTTTTTTTCTTCGCCCTCACATGATACTTGTAGGTCAAACGCTGATCTAGGTACCACACACTCTCGGTTTGTGGGATCAAGACAAAAGAATATATATATAATTACATTTCAGTACTAAGTAATGACAATAAAAAAAGGTAATTTTTTCGTTAAAAAAAAAACATTTTCCTCTCAAATTATGCGGAAAAAATTGGGACTACTGGATAGATTTGATTTACAAAATCGAAATAAAAAAATAAACATCAAAACGGATCAATTTTGTGAAGTCAGCGAGAATATTTTCAAAATATTCAGCTTTTATGTACCGCTATTCGATTAAGTTATCGTATGATGTTATTTAACACGAGATCCCTTAATTTTGTATAAATTATCGTTAATGTAAGTTTATTTTTAAATTTAACTAAATATATACTTTTTTAATTTTTTCTACATTTACCGGTTGTACGGATTTATAAAAACAATACTTAATATTATTAGTTTTGTGTTCGTTCAGTTTTAATTAATAATTCACCTAATGATTTTATATAAGGTGCGTAAATAATATGTTTTCATCTTTATTACCAAGATCTTAGAAACGATTTTTACATTATATTAAATGGTAGATGAGGTGTATGAAATGATAGCTTAAAAAAATAATACGTTCGGGGATTGAACCCAAGACAAACTGATTTAGAAGCAAAGTATTTTTTTTTCCATAAAAAAAAATACAAATTAAAAGTTTTTGAAAATAAAATTAACTCCGTTTTTTTTTCAAAAATAAATAAATTTTACTTAAATTTAAGAAATAAATTTTACTTAAATTTAAGGAATAAATAAATAGTTCTAAATGATTGACTCTTGAATAAGCTTTCTGTTGTAGATATAGATAATGAATTCATTGATGGCAAAAAAAAATTGTCACTTTCAAACTGAGGATTGAAGCCATTACCTTCAATAGATTGATTACTGTATCAAATTAGAGTATTATTGAATCTCTAGAAATATTACATAATATTTATGAAATAGATGTTGACATTAATATGTTGAATAATAATCTAAATTATTTCGATATAAAAATTTAATAGAGAATTATAACCTTTTTTTTTTAATAAACTTTTTTTACTTAAATTTAAAAAAATAATATTATTTTAAGTTTAATGTAATATAATTGTTCCTAAGTTTAAATAATATGCAGAAATCGGCTTAACGCATCTTTCATATGATTTTATTTTGTTACGTATATAAGCTTCCTCTTATTTTGTTGTATAGCTACTACACAACTGCTGCTGTCTGGGAACAATAGGGGTCTTGAAACACGGATTTGAAGGCCCCGACTGCAATATTTATGAGACGCTTGAACCCCGTGAAAAGGTTTACTCCCTCCTCGTCCTGTACCCTTCCTCCTTTACCAACCCCCTCTACTTATACGTTCTCCTTTTATCCACCAGTGACGTGTGACGTCATCTCTGACCCACTCGGCTATCTGTCTTTTTTTTAGATTTTTATCTTACATTTTTCATCGCTTATTTCATCTTATACTAATTTTTTATATTACTATATTTTATTTAAATACACGGCCTTAATTTATTAATAATAGAATTTAGTGAATTTGAATGAAAACAAAATGACATAAGTTCGCAGTACATTATTAAAACTTTTTGTCATTGGTAGTGTTACATTTTTATTTTTAATAAAATTATCTATTTAAACGAGCTGTATTGTCTTCTTTCCCCGGGTATCTTGATTAAAAACCAATAGTAACATATCTAACTACTTTTAGGTAATTATATATATATATTACTATGCCTATATATGTATTAATTATTAATGTCTACGTCTATGTTTACTATAGTGAGCTACTGATTTGGACTACATAAAAAGATTATTTTCATACAAAGACGAGGCAGCTTTATAAGTATACTAAGCAAAGATACGGTAACGATAATTTCGTTCTGAGAAATAAAGAGCTGAAATTTACTGCTACATAAAGCCTAGGTAGCTCTATAAAAATATTTAGATAAATCTTATGTTTTAGGAGACGATTCCTTTTCTTTTAAATATATTTTACCAGTAACCAGTGGTGCATTAAACAAAATAATAATGAACTAAATAAATTAAAATCAGCACTAGATATACGAGTAGGTAAATGTATACCAGATTAAAAGCTACATAATATTATGTAACTGATATGTCTTTCATTCTGCAACGAATATTCATTAAAAAAATAGATTTATGGCCTATCAGAGTTTTAGCATTAATAACTAGTCTAATAATTAATAATAAGATTATTGACCTAAAAAGTACATTTCTTAACATTTTTAAGCAATTTTATTCTATTGTAGCATTATGAACCTGGGCTGTACACGACGTGTTAGTTTGACGAGAAAGATGAAATTAATGGTGAAAAATTCCCTGACCAGGAATAGAATTCCCTTATTAGGAATAGAATGTTAATAACATATTGTAAAAAAATAATTTATCTCCTAATGTAGTTAGCTTTTTGATTTCTTTCCAGCCCTAAAAACATGGTTTAAATCTGATCGATCAAAGAACATCCTTAAATCTATAACATTTTTTTAGGGGTTTTTCCAACAACATACTTATTTACTGATATTTTTATTTTATTTAAAAAATCCACCTTCAATTGGGCAGTTTTATCTCGTCATATTTTCTTATTTTTTTGGAAATTGTTATTGTATTTTTAAGTGTAATTATAATATTTATGAAGAAGTTTCCCTTAAAGCACGTTAATTAAATACGAGTATATTCTAGCCAATACATCAATAGTAAATCAAAGGTACCATAAGCTACCTGCCATTTACTTAGTCCAGCATGCTTTACTATGCTGGCCTAATTCACTGGCTGACTATCTAGACTATGGCTGACTATCTAATAAAGTAGAAATCATAATAATGCCCAGTTTTACGAATAAAATCGCAACATAAAAATAAAAATATTATTAGGAACAAATAATGTTAGAAACATACTTTGATGATCCACGAGTTAAGAAAAAAGGCCTCGTCCTGAGTATCACGATTAGGTTCCTAGGTCAAATATATGCATCTGCTTTAATCGACTTAGATCTTCTCCATTGTCTAACAAAGTTAACAGCTAGATAATTTACGCGGTCGTAGTCTTATTTTGTACTTAGTTGCAAATTGATCGACTTTCTCTCGAACACATGGTAATCTTAAGTTCTCGGAAATATCGTTGTTCCGTACGAACCATGACGTCTGTGTAACGCATCTCGCAAATCTATTCTAGAAGCGCTGAATAATTTCTTTATTGTTGGTACTTTCGTACCCAGTGTTGGATTCTCATGTCGAAACCTCGATTTTAGAATCACTTTATACAAAAGTAGTTTTATAGATAGGGATAGTTGCAATTTCCTGCCTGATAAGCAGTATATCTCCTTAAATTTGATACAACTGTTTTCCTATTTTCCTTAATTTGAAACTTCCATGTTAAACGATGATTTAAGTGAATACCTAAGTACCATCCACTTTGAGCTTGCGAGATGTAACCTTCATCTAAATATATCACCTCTTTTCATCGCGAATATCATGTGAGTCAATTTCGCTTGATTGACCTTTATTCTTCATTTCTTTCGGTAAATTAAAAATGAAAAAAAAAATGGAAACTCTTACTTCATTTCTCATTATCTTATTTTACGGTTAAAAAATAATTATTTTGAATAAAAGGGTTCTTTTCAGGATTTAATTTTAGAAATATTAAATAATTGCTATCATTCTTATATTTTTGCTTATAAATACTTGTGAATAATTACGTGAAATTGTATGCGTGTGTAATCAGTGAGGTGATATTTCATGAATTAGTACATAATAAACGAATAAAAACCATTAATTCAACTAGTTATAATAACATTCCATTAATAATATAAATGCAAGTGTACTTCAAGTAAATTTCTCACGAATTAGTTTATAATAAGCAATAAATTAATTTAATTTAATTATTAGTCAATTTTTATTGAAATTAACGAATCAAAGAAACAAAATATTTTTAATTATTAATTAAACTGGTGGCGATTGCTCTAAATAAAAATAATAATACCCTTAACATAACCATACAGAAAATAATAAAAACAAACACAAAAATGAACTGTACAAACGAACGAACGAATAAATCAACTCTTAACTTGTTTTATTAAGGTTGGTTGGTGTTAACATGTCACAGCAGAAGTAAAAGTCTACATTTATCTTGAAATATCAATTTTTTATTTAATTCGAACTTTCTTACCTCCACAATTTTTCAGAATAGTAGTATATAAGTCTATAAGTATATAATCAAGGGAAAATGAAAACTACGTGCCTTTCCTTACTAAAAAACACTTTTTTCTTATTAAATAAAAAGAAATCTCTAATCTACTACTGTTTTTTAGTAGATGTACAAACATACAATCTAAAAAGATTTATTAGAAGGCGGGCAGTTATAATTTAAATTATTCAAGTAATGAATTTATTGGATGTTGTCTCTTTCCATTGGAAGATATAAAATTGAAGCAAATTGATTATTAGAAAAAAGGGAAGTATCGAAAACATAGTTTATATATTAAGAGTTTAGAAAAAAAAATCTGAGTAGATACCACAATCTGAGTGGACTTCAGATGACTTCTTTGCTTTATTACTTATTGCTTAATACTAAATACATTCCTTGTATTAAATTACATATATTTTTTATTCTTTTTTTTTCATTTTTTTTTTTTTTGTTATTGAAGTATTACTTAAATGTAAAATTTTTTTACAATCACTGAATTATTGATAAATTAATATATTTAAATAAAAATAAGGTGCTTATAAGATCAAAATATTTCATTAATTAAAATTTGATTGAGCTATAACTCTGGAACCAATGAAAATAAGCACCACTTATGTTATCGTTGAAACGTTCTCAATTGTGGCTTATTTTTACAATTAATAAAAAAAACAAATTTGTTTGATTTTGGGATTTTTTTGGGTACTTTTGGTCCAGTCGATTGCAATCAAAAGGGGAGTAGTACAAAGAAGTAAAAATAATATAAAACTAGATATGCATTTCGAATTTTTGAGAAATATCAGCAGTAGATACAGATGAATTAGCCAGTAATTTTATTTACTTGTTAATAATTAATTATTTATTTCTTACAATCTTATACTCACGAAATATATTTATCACATTTTATACATTATACAATACTCGTAAAAAAAATGAGCTTAAATCGTGGCTTTAGTAGAGTCTGTTTATTCCAATTTTAGATTTTTGATTTTAACATTATATTTAAATTTATATATATATATATATATATATATATTTAAAATTATATTCTTTTACACTTAACTTTTCACATCGCAGTTTATTACTACTCCTTACACAATCACAGCTTATGCAATTCCTTTATTCTCATTCTTTCCTATCTTTCGTTAGATACTCTTTCACACGCGTTTTTGAATTTAGCTCCCAGCTGTTAGATTGTCTTCCTTTTCTTCTTTTATACTCCTTCGGATATAATTCTATTATTTTCTTTGATTTCATCAGATGTCTTTTCCAATTCCACTTTTACTTAAACATTATTCTACTCACATCCTCTAACAGTGATCATTAGCTTGTAATAGTTAACAATTAATGCAATAATAAAAAAATAAATAAATGTAAAAGAAGTAATAATAAAAAACTAATTTTCCCGGCTCTATTTAATCCTACTGTAGATTTAAAGTGATATTTAATCTACGTAGATTAAAATCAGAATTATTCGATTTTCATAAAAACGTAATGGCATTTCTGCTAATACATGGTTATATATACCCATTCCAAAGGTATTAAACAAAAATACGCCATCTCACACACAAAACATGCATGCAGAATTGAACTCAGTTTTTTTTCATAAATGAGGTACTACAGATTGATAAATACAAAAAACCGAATAACGGGTACCCAATGTTTGATCATTTCCTTTATTATACTATAATGGCAGGAAAAATAAATATAGATTAATTAATTAAAAAATAATAAGCTAAAATAATATTAGTATTCGTCGATCTCCGTGCGGAATGGTAGCGTATTGGCCTTTCATCCAGAGTTTTTGGATTCGAATTCGGGTTAAATATGGCATTTCTCATACGCTGCCGAATTCCATTTCCATATCATATCCCATGCACAAGATTCAAGCTTATGTGGCGATATTATCAAACCCTCCCCCAAAAAAAAAAAAAAAATTATTATAAAGTAAATACAGTATTTCCAAAACGCTAAATAACAATTTCTTTTCGTTGTGAATGAGCGAGCATCAACATCTATATACGTCATTAGCCCGGTAGAAGTTGGTAGTGAATTAAAAAATGCCATGTCTGACCGGGATTTGTATCCGGAACCTCCACACGAAATGCCGAGCCGCTATATATGTATATATATATATATAGCCTATAAATATATTTATATAGAATTTAAAATAAATTTCATTTTTTAATATATTTAAATGATAGATTATAACTAAATAAATAAAATATAACAGTTAATTGTAACGTATATAAAAATAGAGTATCCGCTTACCAACAATTGTGAGTATTGACTATCCAAGCGCTTTCGGATTATTCCTCCATCATCAGGGATTATTGATTAATTATGAATTTTACAGTTTTACAAATAAATTTGGATAGAGGAATAATCCGAAAGGTTAGTTGATATGCTATTTTTATATAAATTGTATAATACCAACAGTGCCAGATGTTAACAAAATTGAACCTAATTATAACGTGTTTTAGACGGTCCAATTTGAAATTCTACGGTTAAAAATACAAATTATTGTATTGATAAGTACAATATGAACTCACATAAAATCTAAAACCATGAACTGTAACTGAATTTTTATAATTATTTTACTAATTCCCTGCACTGACTGATGATGATTGCATAACAACGAAATTAGCGTTTAATTTTTCGATTTTTATCTTAGTTGGAACGGTTTTTTAGCCTTTTTTCTTTTATTTTTCTTTCGAAAAACTTGTTTATTATAACACGCTTAACCGAAGTATTTAAGATTTTTCTATCATGCTTTATTTACAAGTGCTTATTTACGGTTTCTGTATGTGTTGTACTGCCAACAAGTTCAAGCTTCTATTCGAGGACATACATGTTTTGTTGTTTTAAGGTATTTCACAAAATTTTATATTTGATAAACTTTTTTTCTTTCACAATTCGATCATTATTAAATTTTATTATTGTGTAATTTGCAGCAATTACTTTATGTATTGAGAAATATAATAATCCGCTAGATTAGCAGTACTAAACTGTTTTTAAGTGTAAATGTAAGTCAAATGAATAATTCCTCTCATGAAAAAATATAATTAGTTCTTAAACCCGCATATAATTATTATTTCATAAAGATAGAAGTGAGGCACTATTTTAACTCGAATAAAAGTAGTTTAATATAGGAAATATTTATTATTATTTTAGGAATATATTACCTTTTTTAAATGGCAAACATTACAAATTCCTAAACACAATTACAAGGAACTGAATTGCCAGAATATATAATTTATAAAAAATTCATATGTGTATTTATCATTGAACGAAGGTAGATAGGTTTTGTTTCAAGTCGATCTTTTGGCATTTCATCTGTTTTTTGTGTCTTTATTTCTTTTTCTGTTTAGCCTCCGGAACCACCGTAAAGTATTAGTTCTGAGAATGATACGTATGAATGTAAATGAAGTGTAGTCTTGTGCAGTCTCAGTTCGACCATTCCTGAAATGTGTGGTTAATTAAAACCCAACCACCAAAGAACACCGGTATCTCCGATCTCAGTATTCAAATCCGTATAAAAATAACTGCCTTTACTAGTATTTGAACCTTAGAACTTTCGACTTCGAAATCAGGTGATTTGCGATGATGGGTTCACCGCTAGGTGGGTTGTTTTTTGTGTTTGTGATGTAGTTATGGTAAAGCGCGTTTTCCGATTTTTATGAAATTATATATTTAGGTTTCTTGTTATTAGACGAAACGGTACAGAAGTATTTATTTTTCATAAAATTGTATGTTCGATCAACAAATGGGTGCTCGGAAGCGCTCCGACTCTAACCCTTACTGAGTTAATTAAGGCTCAGTTACTCTTCGGATGTTTGGTCATACTAGTTCGTAAAAAGAAACAAATTTATCAAACTGAATGTTCCGACATCAATTACTACAGAAAATTAAATTTTTTATTTTATTTTCATTTTCATTTTATATATATATATATATATATATTGGTGTAGAGTTCATTTTGTTAAATACAACACAAAATGAGTGAAATTGGTGAATGAACTGTTCAGAGAATACTTTTACTAATTACGTCGTTATTATGTTTAAAACGATGTAACAATACTTGTTAATTTGTTCATTTAATTAAAACAGAGTCGGTTGATTAAAAAGATATTTTCAAATTTGTTTTCTAAATACAATAAAATAAAAGCTAACGCCTGTATAAATACCTTTATTACTTTATTACTGGTCTGCTGAAGAGATTTACAACGAGGTCTGACTGCATTAAATATATTTTCTTTTTTTGTTTTTAAATCGCAAATTCATTTTAAACTACTTTGTATCGGTGTAAAAAAAAGAAGTAAATAAAATAAAAACAAGCCGGTAGAAAAAAGATTGTTGAAAATTTTTCGGTCCAGAAAAGAAGATTAAGGAATGATGTTTTGAGTTAGTGAACGACGGACGGGTAGGCATGGCTCTTCCTGTACAGAGGCTGTAATCGCTGTAAAGACATACCATTTTAGAGAAGCTTATAAACGAACGAACGTACGGAAAATCATTGCCGGAGTGTGGAAAGGGGCGAGGAGCGAAAGGGGGTAAAAGAGGCACAAAGCACCCCCGGTCCTACTTAGCGCAAAGTGGGTTCGAAATTCGAATTAAAAGGCAGAGAGAGGGCTGAGGAAGCTTTAAAACCAACCCATAGCTTCGTGCATAATAGATGCGCTGTAAGCATCATCGTGCTACAACTAGGCCCTCCTTTTACTCAGCCGTTCTATCCCCGCTCGTTTTGTTTCACTCGCTCGCGCGATCTCGCTCTCTTTCTGTTTTCCCATCCTAAGAGCGCTTCGGTTCGGCGCGGCACCGTCCTTCGTACATGTTCATCCGTTCTACAACGCCGCCACCTTTTACCCTTCAGACTCAGACTTGCCTGCTGTCAGTCCGTCTGTCTGTCTAATCTGTCTGCCTACTGTCTTTCCGTTTCCCTAAACCTTTCTCTTTTACTCTCCAATCTGCTGCGTTACATACTCACTTTTCTATCTATGTACTGTTTCTACTTAGATAATAATGTTATCCCGAATTTTCCTGCTCTCATTTTTCTTCCCTAGTATAAACACCTTTACGCCTTCTCTATCGACAACACACATGCTCGTGCGCCTGTATATACTAATACGTAGGCTGTACAGTCACTCACTCGCATTTAAATAGACAGTAAATATCGTTTATAGTGATCTCCAAGGGACCGACGATTTTCGGTCATTATAACCGATAGTCAGATTAACTGGGGTTTAGGAAGTCTACTGGTATTACTCTAATAACCCATCTACACGGGTATTGCAATACAGTAGTAATAATAATTATTAAAAATAAAAATAATAATAATTATTAATTCCCCCACCCCAAAAAAAAGAACTACGCAATAATAAATACAAATACGGTAGATTAAAACAAGATAGAAAAAAATTGTAAAAATTACTTTTTCTGCAAGAAGTCGGTTATTTTGCTTTACATCATTATTTAGCCGTAATGTTTTTTGGTTTCACAGAATTTGTGTCAAAGTTTTTCCTAATTTTTTCGCGGTTCTTCCATATCATCGATATTGTCCAATAACCTACGTCTAATTCTTGGGCGATATTCTTGTTAGTTTTGCCATTCTCTAACCTCCTGATAATGTGATCCTTTTCCTCTATCGTGAATGTTTTTCGCGAAGTCATAATTAAATCACTATTGAATGAATTACACAGGATACGTAAAATAAATTATTGTACCCGCACGAAATGATACGCTAAAAAATTAATAACTGAATGTGACTGCTTCAGTTTATAGTAATCTGGTACACGAAGAAGATAAAAAATAAACTACAGTACATATACAAGAAAAATGGAACCGTCAAAATATTTCAGTAGCTACAATGTAGATGTACTATACTACCTTATTGATGAGTCACTTCTGTCCGTCATTATAGACGATAAAATACTGTATTACAGTAGGAAAAATAAGTCATAAAAACCGATTTGTTACTTCAACCGAAATAATTATAAACAATGTGTATACTGTATTTATGCATTAATAGTATACTAAACTAACCAAAAGACAAGTTTTTGGTCACTATATTCCATATGTCATATCCGATGTCACTATAAACAATACTTGTTGTATGCAGGAAAAGGTGACTAATTTTAACCGTCAAAATATTTCTGTAGCTATAATATAGATATACTACGTTACTGACGAGTCACTTTCGTCCGTCATTATAAGCGATAAAATGTCGCTTTGGGAGAAATAATAAATCGTAATAACCGTATGTCACTACAACTGATGTAATTATAAACAATATACATATTGTATATATTAACAGCATACCAAGCTAACCAAGAGACTAGTTTTTGGTCACTATATCTGATGTGTCATTATATTCGATGTCACTATAAACGATATTTACTGTCGTTAAATAAAATAAAATCCTTAAATAAAATACGTTTTTTCTTCATCACAATATGGAACTCAAGTGTTAAACCCGAAACTTTTAGAAGCTGGTTCTTGTTTACTGGTGATTATTTTCTTACCGATAAACTAGCGGTGAAGTGAAAATTCAGCTTCTTAGATTGTCTGATTGTAAAAACTTTACAATAAAACTTTGAACTCTGTAAGAATCTACGGAATCGTTGCAACCTTTTATATGGATAGGAAACACATAAGAAATTTTGTTGATACATAAGTTAAACAATGGTTTAACTTATGTGATTTAGGGAAAACATTTTATTAAACCAACAGAATTGGCCGAGGGTATTATATTTTTAATTTTTATTCTTCAATTTTAGAATTTTCTTGTTGTTATTTCCCGAGACATTTAAATTGTTAAGGAAACAGTAGTTTTAAGTAGATATCAAATTACTAAGAAGAAACGAATTATCTATCAAGACTTGTTTTCTTGACAGAAATTGCCTGATACTTGAAGAATTTCTCAAAAAATTAAATTCTGTTACTTGTAAAGTGTTTGAAGTTAAACTATATTTCTTTCGTTTTATAATCAAAATGGAGGGAATGAATGTTACTTACAAGAAATAATTAAATATTTCCACGTAAGAAATCACTATTAATTCTATTTTTATTTATTTATTATTTTTCTTGACGAAGTTTATCTCTTAATTTCCTTTGCTTGCTTCCTTTATAGCTTCGCTTTAACTGTTAATGAAATTTATAGATTTAATTAAATATGTTCAGTTATTATCCACTTTATCAAATCTCTTGTTTCCTTTTTTGCCGGTCAAAATTAGAAGGAAGGTAGTCATTTTTTAATTATTATGTTTGTAAATACTCCTGTAGGGCTTAAACGGTTGCATCATTTTTTTAAAATAAATATCAAATGAGGGTTATCTCAATCTCATTAATGATAAGTTAAAAATATCAAAATAGGGTACGATAGATTCCTTTTTTCCAAACTGTAAATCTAATTGTTTGAAACTTATTAAATAAAATTTAAGTCAATAAAAGTTGAAAAAAATATTTCAAAATCGTATAGCCTATATTATATGGTTAAAAAACAGTTACGCATACAGAATAACTAAGAAGAATTTTAAAGACTAGGTAACCGTTCAATCGAAAAGTCATAAAATTATTAGCTTAAACTAAACAAAGTTAATACTTTAATCAGTTAATAAATTAGAAGCATTTAAAAATTTTAACTAAATAAAACTTTTTATAAAATATAATTTTAAAAACGTAAAAAGTCGTATGTTTTCATAAATTTAAATATAAATCGATTAATAGTTTATAACGTTTTTTTCTTTCTTTTTTTTGTTATGAAAGAGCGAGCATCAACAGCTATGGCCATTAGTCCGGTGATAATTGGTAGCGCCTGAAAAGATGCCGACCGGGTTCGAACCCGACACCAAGCCTACAACTTGGAAACAAATATTGTAATCATATAAAATTTGCATTTTCATGAATAAGTACCACAATCTTTTTTCATTTACTATTTTAAATGGTTGCATGATGATTACATGATTATCTTGAAAATCCATTAGTTATAAATAAAAAAAAAGATCAATTTTTTGATTCCGACACCCTCATTACGTATTTCGTAGTGAGAAACGCACTAATTTTCAGAGTACAATGCATTACATATGTTCATTTAACAAGTAGACTGTAACACAAGCATCAAGTTTTAATTCACTCTCACTGTGACTTCTGTATAAGCGTATGAAAAATACACCAATACAATATCAACACAATCTCAAATTAAGTTGCTTTCTGTTGTCGCACTTAAATTGAGCGTAACTGAAGAACGATTCCACTAATATTCATCAAATTTTCACATGCACAACGGTAGATACCCACATGCATAACGGTAGATAAATTTATTCAGTAGTTTTGGAGATTTTCGAGCCACAAATTTTTTACGTACGCACTTTTTTATACAAATTTTATTTTATACGTACTTTTCTTTGAAAAGGCGGTAAAAAAAGGTATTGAAAGATATTTTCTACAGATTGGGGTTTATCAGTAATTAGGTGTACTTTTGTTTATTTACTGCTAATGCGGGTCGGATTTATTATTTCTTAGGGAAATAGAACAGTGTTATTGACACTGAAGGTATTGGATGATTTTTTTTTTTTAATTTCTAGTTATTGTTTCGACTTCCTCCAGAGCTTATCTATGTTTGTCGACATATACCGGCGAAGGTCCGAATATAAGAAAATGTTTCGGTCTTTCACCGACGTATTTGGTATGTGTCGTCATTCACGGAAGAATATTGACATTCTCTTAATTTCGGTTTTTCACGGTAACATATGCACTATATATGTACGAGGGATATCTCTAAAGTAAAGACCGCTGGGAAATTTCTCTTCTTAAGTTGGCGAACCTGTGTCGTTCATGGCCACGCTAGTAATGTACACACTGCACTGTTGTCGCGTAGCAGTATCTTTGATTACGTGTGAGTTATTACGTTATAAAATGAATAGGAAAATCGATGCTGCCACCGACTGTGAAAAACGTGGAGTCGTACGCTTTTTAAATCATCAAAACATTAAGCCGGCTGAAATTCGTAGGCAGTTGGTTGTTGTACACGGTGATAATGTAATGAATGAAAGATACGTCCGAAAATGGTGTGAAAGGTTTAGAAACAACAGAATTAATGTGAAAAAAATCCGAATGGGATTTACTTTGGAATTTTTGATGCGTTACACAGAAAAAGTGTTGAGTTTCTTAATTCAGTCGTTACCGGCAATGAAACATGGATTTCGTATTACACGCCACAGAGAAAGTGAAGGCAGTCAAGTGAATGGCGTCATCCTCAATCACCAACCAGACCGACAATGGTCAAGCCACAGCCATTTGGACGTAAACTGATGGCCACACTCTTTGGGATCGGTTTGGCATACTGCTGATTGATTTTAAGTCTCGGGAACGACTATAAATGCAGAAGCCTACTTTAAAACTCTGCGTAAGTAACGGCGCGCCATTCAAAATCGGCGACGTAGGCGGCTGACCGACGGCGTCGTCCTAGTGCATGATAATGCACGTCCACATGTTGCGGGTCCGACACGTGATTTACTGAGAAAATTTGGATGGGAAATTTACGATTACTCACCATATAGTCCGGACTTAGCTCCTTCTGATTATCATTTTTTTGGGAAATTGAAAGAATTATTGAGTGATAAGCGATTCGCAGGTGACGATGAATTTAAAAATACTGTTTATCAGCGGCTAAATAGACTGGCGGCGGAAGAATACGACGAGGGTATATTGAAACTGCAGTATCGCTATAATAAATGTCTTAATTCATGTAGCGATTATATAGAGAAATAGTATAAGGTATGTACACGTAATTTAGGAAAAAAAAAATCTATAAAGTTTTCAGAATAATGTTTTAAAATGAAACGGTCTTTAGAGATAACCTCTCGTAGTTTAAAAGAAATAAAAATTATTTATAAAGTTTTCAGAATAAATGTTTTAACAATGAAATGGTCTTTACTTTATAGATAACCTCTCGTAAATACCTGTGCATTATACGAAAAATTACGTCAGATTATATTGTTTATCTATGAACATCATGGTACAGCAAAACTTTGTATTAAATAATCGGCGCCTAGAAAACAGTTTGTCCGATTTTGATAGGTAAAATATTACACTTAAAATTCAGCCTTTTTCTAAATTTCACTTTCGGGGACGATTTAATTGTTCCTGACCGAATGTGATTTAGTCAACAACTCAAACTATTATTACACAAAACATAATGATGTAAAATACGACATTTAATATGTAAAATCTTTACTGCTCTCCCAATTACCTGGGTAAATTTACGCCAAAATACCATAATCTTTGTTAATTAAATATATTAGTAAGTCTCATTTAGATCAATTGGGCGGTTGTTTAGGGTTCACCTATATAAATAGAAAAAACATAAAAACACACGGATATTAGTTTATGATGAAGGTGTCGGACTGATTTTTTGTTTTATGAATCTGAGCAAAAAAAGTTCATTATTAAATTTATTTTTTGTATGAGAGTTCTATGAATTTAATTTGGAAAAAGAAAATACGTTTTTAAACTGATTTGTTCATATAAATATTTAAAAACTAGATAAAATTATACATACATAAAAAGCGGGTTTCAGTTTTCTAAAAGCGAAACGTTTTTGTTTTCGTAATATTTACGTAAAGCATTTATTACGTAGGCTATTTTCAAACTAAGTTAATACTTTTGCTTCTAAAAAAAATATGCAGGAGAGAAGCTTAATTCATGCTTTAAGCATTATCATGCCTAAATGATAATTTTTTTTATATTTATTTTTGGAATTAACATACGTTATGTCGAGGGGACCACGAGTTGCAAACAATTGATGCATCTTCCAGGAAACGATTCTGTAATCAAACATAAATTAATTTAAATAATTATTTTACCTGTTTAATTTTGGAAAATCTATTCACTTTTTATCCGAATTTGCTGTTGGTATAAAATTTGAAATTTTTAATATATTACACGACTAAACCAAGGAGATTGTAATATGTTTATGTGGTTTTTAATTTTTTTGTGCCCTTGTAACTCCACGTAGGCAGAGTAAAATTAGGATGGGCGGAGAAACAGAGGTATTATGTTTAGAATTGAACTTGCCTCAGCTGTATACAAAGGTAAATAAAAGTCTGATTGCTAATATATATATATATTTATATACGTATAGATATAAACAGGCCAGGCTATCTCATGAAGAAACAAAACTAATTTCGGGATCTGTTTTACTGACAACATAGAAAAACTTCACATAAATGTAGGCCCGTAAAAGCTTTGTTTTCGAGTATCAGATCCTCAATATGATTTACGACTGAACTGGTAAATGTCTAAATATAAAATTTCAGTGGAAATGTTAAATGAATTTTTAATCTGGTGATCTCTAAACAAATTTTAATTTTAAAATAACGTGCTTTCTAAATATTTAAAAAAAATTAGATATCGGAATGGAACGTACTAAAGTTAAATAAGCTAATAAGATTTTATAGAGATAAAATCTTTGACAGTATTTATAAGTAATGTAAGTGAAAAATGGAATTAACAGACTTTGATATTCGGTAACCGAACCCCTTAGGGGAAGACGCATTGTACGATCCCGGTCACCACACCACCTTCTCCGTTCCTAGCTGTAATGGGCTTTACTTATGGCTTTACCTAGATGGTCGTCTTTTAGACCCTCTATACTTGATAAAACAACACAGTCATTAGTTTGATCTCTGTCAGGATGCCACCGATGCAAATGCCTCGGCAGACATACAACTTGTATTTATACAACTTACCTATCACCTTTGTTGGCCTCTTCGAACCATAACCACCTACCATAACTTACAACCCTCAACTATCAAATAAACTGATTTGCGGAAGCACGATCCCAGCGTCTTCCTCTAAGACGGAAGGTTTCACACAAAACTGGTATCTTCCTTTATATAACTTCAATTAGATTATTCGACTATTCACTCAGGTCATTATTTGATTGAATCTTTAAACACCAAAAATACTATCCTCATACCAAAAAACAAATGTTGATCACAACAGTTTTGACCTAGAATTCAATTTACTCAAAAGTCCTCTTAATTTACTTAAAAACCAGAAACAGATTCACAGATTCACAATGTAATAAGACTCTAATGAAAATATACCCTATTTTTCTTTGTTCTATTCAGTTTTGGAAGTGAGGTCAATGCCTACACCTTTCCCACACCTCAACTCTATACATCCATTCTCATCCAACAGCGAATATCTTAGTTAACCGGAGCTCGATGCCAAAACGCCTGTCTTGACTAAATAAGCGCTCAGGCGGGCCCTTAGCACCCGGGTTGCTATTCTATCTATTCATCTACACCAGCATCATACCTCCACAGCCATCCTTTGCAGGGTTAAGAATTTAAGGATGCCAGCAACTATATTCCATTCCCTTTCGGTTTTCCAGTTAAATTACAGATCAGAACCAGAATTAATCCTTGCAAGCTCATGGTGCACATCATCAATAAAACTACACTCTGAACACAACCATTAATTAATCAAACCCAATCTGGCCAACCTATCTCGAAAAACACTATGTCTAAAAACAAACTGTGTAATATGCTGATTGGGGAAAATCCACCTAACTACCTGCATATTCGGTTACTGTTGTGTAATGATCTGCATTGGCCGGACATTATATTTATTTTAGGTTTTTTGGGAGTCTTTTTTTTTTAATTTCAAACAGATTTAAAAGTTGTTTTTACAAATTTTTTATGAAAACATAGCGTATGTTCAGTGTAAAGCTTATTATTTTCTGAATTTATTATTATAGATTATAAAAATTGTCTTTGTAGTACTTATTCAATAAAAAAAGATTGAAGTAGGTTCAATTTACAACATAAAAAGCAGTTTGTAGAGACAATTGTGTATATGTTTTTAGTTTCATAGGTTTAACTATTCCGTTAAATGTTTTTGGAAGAGAAGTAAGTATTCTTAATATCTTGATAATTCTTGAACCCTTTACATTAGAAAATTAAAATGTTTTGACATATTTAAAGATATACTCGTACTTATACATAAAATATAAAAGATAATTTTCTATATGGAATATTTTTAATATTTTCATAATCATTAAAACAATCTTAACTGAAAAAAATTAATTAAAGTCATTAACGATTTATTAGTAAATGTAACTGTACCGGTAAATGTGTGGTCTTGAAAAAACTCAGGCCGACCATTCCTAAGACGTGTGGTTAATTGAAAACCAACCACTAAAGAAAACCGGTGTCGATATAATATTCAAATCCGAATAAAAGCAACTACCTTTATTAGGATTTGAACCTGAGAACTTTCGACTTCGAAATCAGCTGATTTACAATGACGAGTTTACCATTAGACCAACCCGGTGATTATTAATCTATTAGATTTTTATAAATTTGCATTCAGGAGTTACATGATCTTATTGTCGTCAGGTTTCATATTTTATTTGAATAAAGTTTAAAAAAAAAATTTTTGATGATTACTTCTTCAAAACCATTATTTCAAACGACTATTAGCTGGTACATAATAACGAAACCCCAAACAAGCGATGAAAAAAAGAAGATAAAAGTAATAATATTAATTATTATTGTAATAATAACAATAATAATGATAATCTTTTGATACTCGTTACCTTATTCTATACTTGTAAGATCTTGTAATCAGCTATTCCTTTTGTACAACAGTCCAGTCATGTTTTGTGTCGTAATAACGTACCGTGTACCAAGATTGTTTTTACACGATAATGGAGAGAAATGAGGAGAAAGAGAAATAAAAGGGAGAAGGATAAAGAAAAGAGATAATCAGAATATTAAGAGAGAGAAGTAAAAGAGCGAGTAAAAGCGAGTGAGAGCGTGTTATATGCGTGCGGATAAAAGAGAGGAAGAGATGAAAAAGGATTTAATTATTCACCTGGTTCCAACTCAGTCAAAGCGTGGCAAATTACTGTGTTATTTCTTCTCCTACTACTACAACTGCATTTTCAGATTAATTCTTAAACTTAGTCTTCTTATTATATATATACTATAATATAAAAAAAGGAAAAAGAAAACGGATAAAGGGTAAAAGAGATGGAAACACAGTTTTTAAATACATAATGTATAACTTCTCGTAATCTTTAAACCTTCATTCATTCACAATTAAAAGTTAATTAATTAATTATATTTTAAACTAATTATAAAACAAAAGGTAAAATTAATAATAAAATAGATTACATTTTCTGCTTTCATTTAATTTAACTTTTTAATTATTAAAAAAATTTCAATTATCCGTTAATTTTTACAACTTTATTATAATAAAGTTGTTATTTTCATTATAATAGTTATAGGTATCAAAATCTAACGGTTCTGATGTAAGACATTCTAAATATCCAAATTGAATTTGGGATCGTTTACTCGAAAACGGTTTGATCAATTCTCTTAAAAAGTATAGGTAGAAGATTAGCCTACTCATTATTACGTTTATTAATTTATCAATAAAACACTTTCGAGTTTTTTCTTTTATGTTCTAAATATGAAAAAGAGCTTATTTTAATGTTCTGATTCCAATTTGGGTAATTGTAAATCAAGAAATAAAATTTCGAAAAATTGATGGTCAGTTATCAACTATTGTTTAAAAACCAAATGTACTAGATTAAGTACTTGATATTTGTAATAATTTATAATATATATTTCTAGGCGACTGGTAATAAGCAGTTAATGCATAGTTTGTCCTCATTGAGAGATTTTCAATCATGAATCAGTAGAACATAATATTTCTGTAGGGTAAAAGGTCTCGTTGGTCTAGCGGTGAACGCGTCTTACCAAATCAGCTGATTTGGAAGTCGAGAGTTCCAGCGTTCAAGTCCTTGTAAAGCCAGTTATTTTTACACGGATTTGAATACTAGATCGTGGATACCGGTGTTCTTTGGTGGTTGGGTTTCAATTAACCACACATCTCAGGAATGGTCGAACTGAGAATGTACAAGACTACACTTCATTTACACTCATACATATCATCCTCATTCATCCTCTGAAGAATTATCTAAACGGTAGTTACCGGAGGCTAAACAGGAAAAAGAAAGGGTAAAAGGTCTGAGTGTTTTACGTTATTCCAGTTTTACTATAATAGATCTGATATCCAGGGGAGCGCTACGTGTAGTTCATCTTCATATCAATATTTTTTTCTTTAATCAAAGAAGAAATAAATTAAATAAATAAACTTTTATTTCCTTTGTACAAAATATGCCATAAAATATAACTGCAATATATTGTTAGAAAAAACATACCTGCAAAGGATAACCTGTGCGCAGGTATGAGCCGCTTTATACATATTTTTAAAATGGGAATATAAAAATTAAAACTATTTCTAAAATAAATAGTAGTAACTAAAAGTTCCTACATAAATAAAAGTATTCACAAACAAAAACTTAATTGTTAAAAATTGATATCAATTAAAATTTTAACTCATTATCTTTGAAAAACGAAGAAAGAATAAAAAAATTTCTGATGTGGACACCACATAACTTCCTTGTACGTCTATTAAATTACATATAATTACATTTTTTTTTTTTTTAATAAAAAGTTTTTTTTTTCATTAATAACTTCTGATTTTTTTTTTTTTTTTGTTATTGGATTATTATTTATTGTTAAGTTTTTTTAAAATCACAAGTTAATAGTTATTAATAATTCAATATATTTAAATTAAAAAAAAAATTAACAGAAAAGGAGATAAAGTCGGATTTGAACCGATGTGCCTTCAACATATAAGATCCAAATATTTCATTAATTAAACTTTTACTTGGTTATAACTCTGGAACCAATGAAAATAAGTACTACTTATTATATCGTTGAAAAGCTCTCTATGAGGACTTATTACGGCAGTTAAGAAAAAGTCGAAAATCCAAATTTTTTTTGGATTTTGGCTTTTTCGGACACTTTTGGTCTAATCGATAGCAATCAAAAGGGAAGGTGCACAACTACATGTTACTTTTTTTTTTGTCTTCAGTCATTTGACTTGTTTGATGCAGCTCTCCAAGATTCCCTATCTAGCGCTAGTCGTTTCATTTCAGTATACCCTCTACATCCTACATCCCTAACAATTTGTTTTACATATTCCAAACGTGGCCTGCCTACACAATTTTTTCCTTCTACCTGTCCTTCCAATATTAAAGCGACTATTCCAGGATGCCTTAGTATGTGGCCTATAAGTCTGTCTCTTCTTTTAACTATATTTTTCCAAATGCTTCTTTCTTCATCTATTTGCCGCAATACCTCTTCATTTGTCGCTTTATCCACCCATCTGATTTTTAACATTCTCCTATAGCACCACATTTCAAAAGCTTCTAATCTTTTCTTCTCAGATACTCCGATTGTCCAAGTTTCACTTCCATATAAAGCGACACTCCAAACATATACTTTCAAAAATCTTTTCCTGACATTTAAATTAATTTTTGATGCAAACAAATTACATTTCTTACTGACAGTCCTAAATCCAAAATTTCAACAGCTACGGTTAATCGTTTTTGAGTTATGCGAGATACGTATGTACGTACAGACGTCACGCCGAAACTTGTCAAAATGGATCCAGGGTAGGTCAAAATGGATATTTTTGTTGAAATCTTAAAAACCGAAATATTTCGCGATCACAATACTTCCTTTACTTCGTACAAGGAAGTAAAAAATTGAACATAATAATACTATAACTAATGAACCCCCTCACCCACGCATTAAAATTCAACATTCTAAATTTAGTAATTAAGAAGATACAAGAATATGAAGATGTAAATAATATTTATATTGTTGTACACTTTTATGGTTAGCATATTGTTTAAATTGGGGCAAAATGAATATTGTTATATCTGTTATGTTGTTAACACTATTTTGTAACAATACAAAATAATGCTAAATAATCTTAGTATATATTATGATTATAATTATAAATTACCCTTAATAGATTCCTTAGTTTTGGATTTAAATATTGAAAAAAATGTTTACTTTTTTTAACCGACTGTAAATTGATAAATCTAATGTGGCCTTTGTATGTTTGTGATGTAATTACGAGTAAGTTAAATCGAGTTAGGTTTTATGAGAAAGATACCAGTCTTTAACGAGAAAGATTTTAACCTCTTCGTTTTAATGTTTCAAGTAACAACGAGTAAGATAATTGTCAAAAAAAAAAAATTATTTCAATCAAAGACCAAAAAAATAGGACCATGAATGTCATTTTAAGAAAATCTTTCTTTTCCTTTTTAGCCTCCGGGAATTACCGTTCAGGTATTAGTTTAGAGGATAAATGAGGATGACATGTATGAGTGTAAATGAAGTGTACAGTCTCAGTTCGACCATTCCTGAGATGTGTGTTTAATTGAAACCCAACCACCACCAAAGAACACCGGTATCAACGATCTAGTATTCAAATCCGTATAAAAGAAATTGCCTTTACTAGGACTTGAACGCTGGAACTCTCGACTTCCAAATCGGCTGATTTGGGAAGACGCGTTCACCTCTAGACCAAACTGGTGAGTTGTTATAATATCTAAAAATTATATCTTAATCTAAAAATAATCCTGTAGAGGATTAGTTCCTTAATCTTTTTTCGATAAATTTGAACATTATTAAAAGTTTTTGTTTCTAATAAAAAAAAATTATATTGAGTAGCATATCTTCTAATATTAGAATGTTAAAAAAAAACATCTGACTATGAAACCTATTCTCTAAATTACTCACATCTTCTCTAAATTACATTAGCACATCAACTCTTAGGGTAAAAAAATTATTATATTAATTTATTAATAATAAAAATCCTTTTTGTCATGAAAATGATTCTACAGTCGTTACTTTTAATAGATTTCAAAAAGAGTGGTAATTCTCAGTTCTAGTTGTATGCATGTGTAGAACATTCCAGGTAAACCTAATGAATTTTTATGTGAAGATTTTATGTTTGGTGTTTGAAAAAAATTAGAGTTTACCAAAATTATACGCGTAGAAAATGTTTGTATGTAATTTTCATGTATTGATTATCAAATGGTAATAAAGATACGATATCGGATTTTCACTACTCGTACGTATATTAAATGATTTTCAATGTAAATTCAAATGCTAAGATAAAACTCGCCGATTTTATTGATTTGTTTTTTATTTCATGGAAGACGTCTCTCTGGTGTTCGCTTAGTAGGCTTTTTCTAGATGAAATCAGTGGAAGGTTTAAAAAAGGAATGAATTGTACGTTCACGTTTTAATGATTAAGCATTAATTTCTGTTTTTCGTTAGTCTGGATTATTATTGCGTAATAGTATAAAACTTGAAGTTATTATGATATTCAGTAAAAAGTTACTGAATTTTACCTTTTGTAAAAATTTAAAAATAATAATACTTATTTCGCATTCTAGATGTCAAGTCGCACAAACTCGTTTCTCTGATTTTTTTTTATATAACAAGATGTAGCTTTTTCATTTTTCTATTACTTTGCACTTTTAAATACTGGGAGCGTTTTTATTTTTTGTAGGCCTAGCAGTATTTAAATAGAAATAAAACTAAAAGACGTAAATCAAATGATCTTAAAAATAAGCGATTTAAAAAAATGTAATATGTTTAAACTAAATGTTATTCATTTTATTTTAATTAATTCTTTTTAAAATTGATCCCAAATCAAAGCTTTGCTAGTTGATGGGGAGTTACTTTTGTTTAATTTTTCATCTTCTTCAAAATATAAAAAAAATCTTTTAAATACTTTTTCAGGGAGATTTTTGAAAAATTATTTTACTAAAAGATTTGTTTTAAGATTTTTTACAATATTGCCCGTAGCTTATGTTACTTGCTATATTATTCAAAATAAAACTACTGATATCTAAATAATTGAAATAGTTTTATTCTTTTTAGACATTGAGACACGAAAATTCCAGCAAAACACATAACTGTTGATTCATTTATCAATCCTGATACATTTTTTTTTTGTTTTTGATTATTTAATTCAATACAGACGTTTTGAGAGCTTATATGTAAGAATATGAAGATCGAATTTTGTAGCGTGTGAAAAATGTCATGTCTGACACTCCAGGGGATTGGAACGCGGAACCCTCGAATAAAAGGCCGAGACGTTACCACTTCGCCACGGAAGTCGGCTATTAAAATAATTATCTTTTTTAATCATCAGTAGATGAGAGAACATTTTATTTGAAATATAAAACTATTAACGTTTATTTTTTTATTTCAGAAAAGCCTACTAGGAACCACGACAATATCATTTCTTTTTAGTTTCTTTTTATCTTTTCCATTTTATTTTTATCTTTTCCTTCATTTTCATTTTCTCACATTACACCTCTCTTTTTCTTCTTCTGTCCATTTTATTTCAGTGTTCTTTCTTTCTTTATCCACAAGAACCTTTGCATTATAAATTATTTTTCCAGATTTTACTTTATCCAAACAAACCGCTCATTTTTCTTTAAATTTTCTAGTTATTTATTATAAATATATTTTTTTTATGACTATTATGTTTTGATAAATATCTAGATATATTTACTATAAGTTTCATCTAGGTAAAAAACTTTTTTTTTTTTAAATTTTTAATGTACATAAACACTATTATAATAACTTATCTATGAGCTGAAATGACATTAACTTCTTTTCAACATTTTTTAAATTAAATTAAAAAAATTATTAAATAAAAATTCACTTACGTTTTGTTGATTAATAATAGTAATATTAATAGTAAAAAAAGAAATCAGAAAGAATATTCCTCCAACAATAGATAAAAAAAGGTAAATTCTGTTTAAAAAAGAAAAAAATTGTATTACGTGATAATCTAATTTACGACAAAGAAAGATTTTAAGTATAAAAAAAGGAAAAGAATAACGCATATTTATTATTTCAATCAACGTAATTAGAATGAAGATAGGTTACAGAATTTTTATTCTTGAAGTATTAAAAAAGGAAGGATTTGGAAAGCTTTTCTGAGGGTTCAGAAAGGTTGATAAAAGTGAATATATATATGATATAATAAGCTTAATAAGAGAAGTAATGATGACTAGGAGAAAGAAAGAGAGAATTTTCAGTGGTAGGGGAAGGAGTGAAATTGTATAAGGAAGGGGTCGAAGGAAGAAGGGGTTAGCCGCCACATCTGTGGCAAGTTAACGATTATTGGCTCTCTACCCTTCTCCACTTCTTTATCATAGTTGCCGCTGTGTCCTGTCCTCTTCTTTATGCGCTCAACTTATTCAACCCCCTCTCTCGGTTCTTTTCAACCCAATCTTGTAGAAGCGGTTGTTCATAACCTCATAACGGTATCCCACGATTCTTTCTCGGCTATCTCAAACTTCTTTCTGTATAGTCCCGCAACACACACTCAATTATGTTTAGGCTTATATAATCCTCGACCTATAAAATTTTTATACCGGAACGTAAAATATATCGACACATTTTTTTTATTTTTGAATTCATTTGACGTTTTATCATCAATTTTCTATATTACTTTAGCGTTAAATAAAAATAACGTTTTCAAAAATAATATTTAAACGCATTTAATTAAATCTAAATTAAAAAAAAATGCTTGAAAATCGTAATTCAAAAGATACTCGTAAATATGAACACACGCATTTATTGCAGTTAAAAGTAGAGGTTCATAACAAAGATAATGTATGTAAATAAAGGAAGATAATGATTGCAAAAAGAAGTAAGGATTAAGGTTAAATTACAGTATTTGTTAATAATAAATAATTAAAAAATTTATTTGATATAAAAGAAACAAAATGGAAATTATTTCAAAAGTTATTTTAATAATTTCTTTTTATTATGGTAACTTCTGAAAAAAATTGTTACTCTAAATTGAAAACACCAATTCATAAAAAAAAATCACTTAAGTTTTTTTTTAAAAAGTGGAAAAGAATTGCTATTCTCCTTACGTTTCAACAAAATTTAAAAATGAAAATAATATAATAAATTTAAGTTGATCTAATAAATCGATATAGTTTTATATTTTTATTATTATTCGGCTTTTATGAATACAAAAACTAAACAATGTGGTAAGCGCTAAGAAACTAATAATTTTATAAAATAAAATAAATCGTTTTTTTCTAATCAGCTTTATTTACACAATCTGTTTACCATTTTCTTGTTTAGCCTCCGGGAATCACTGTCAGATATTACTTCAGAGGATGATTGAGGATGATATGTGTGTAAGTGAAGTGTAGTCTTGTACAGTCTCAGATCGATCATTTCTGAGATGTGTGGTTAGTTGAAACCCAACCACCAAAGAACACCGGTATCCGCGATCTAGTATTTAAATCCGTATAAAAGTAACTTCCTTTACTAGGATTTGAACGTTGGAACTCTCTACTTCGAAATCAACTGATTTGCGAAGACGCGTTCACCACTAGTCCAATCCGGTGGGTTACAATATGTTTCCAAATGATTATTATGTAACGACCCTATAAGATAGCCATTAATGCACGAGTGCGATGTAAGTTACGACACGAGTCATAGAGAGTGTCGTAAATTTCGTAAAAGTGCATTAATAGCCGTATAAAAAGTTACATAACATATTTTTTCTACGGCTGAACAAATATCACGATTATTGATTTAAATCAATGATATCATACATTGTTTAGGGAACATTTTTTTTATTTTTAAAAAATGTATTAAAAAATACATTTCTGTGGCAATAAATTATTAGTTATAAGTTCTGCGTTTTCTTTAATATGGATCGGTCGTTTAACAAAGGGATAAACAGTGTAATATAGAAACTTAGTTACCTTCAAATTAACCTTTGCCTGCTAATTTTTAAATCGGATTAAAATTAAAAAAAAAAAACAGCTAATACATTAAACAATACTTGCTTCTGATTAGTCAGTCGTTGAAAAGAGTAGGGTTTAGCGGTTGAACATCTGTATCATAATGACCCTCATTATGATACATGTTCCAGCCGCGTAATTCAAAAGTTATAATGCAAACGTGAAAAAAATACATTTCGAAGCCATTAGTAAATCGAATGAGTAATTATTACAAGAATGAGGACCAATCAATGATGGCCCTCATCGGATAGAAAAATTATAACAGATAAAAAACCTGAAAAACATTACTTCATGAAATATTAATTACATATTAACAAGTTAAGCCCATCAATATCGGCCTTTTACAAGAAAGTGTTGTAATCAGAAAAATTTCACTTTTCAGATTTCAACGGAAATATCCATTTTGACCATTCCTGTATCCATTTTGACTAGTTACGGCGTGACGTCTGTACATATGTATCGCATAACTCAAAATGATTAGCCGTAGGATGTTGAAATTTTGGATTTAAGATTTTTGTAACATCTAGTTTTGTACCTCCCTTTTTGATTGCAATCGACTGAACCAAAAGTGTCCAAAAAAGCCCAAAATTAAAAGAAAAAATTGGATTTTGGACTTTTTATTAACTGCAATAATAAGCCCTCATTTAGAGCTTTTCAACGATATAGCATAACTGGTACTTATTTGCATTGGTTCCACAGTTATAGGCAAATAAAATTTTAATTAATGAAATATTTGGATCTTAACGGATTAATGAAATATTTCGAATCAGACTACATCTCCTTTTTAAGTAATTTCATAAAAAAGCTACCTATTGTAATGGGTACCGTGATTCGACTTCCGGAAAATTTCGAGATATCTTCGCGTTTCAGATTTCCCAGACCCCAAAACTACCGTCAGTTCAAAAGTTTATATATATCACTTTCGTGTGTTCACGATAACTGCCGTAATTTTCCGCCTATCACTTTCAAATTGATACATAAAATATAACGACCCAAAATCTCGGTCGAGTACGTTAATGGGAAAAATCGGACTATGGGGGTAGAAATGAGGGAACTTTTTAGAAAAAACAAAATATTACTATAACAATTTTATTAAGTAAAATATCGAATTCGTTTGACGTTCCTACTATTTTTCGGATAAGGGCCTATACTTATCTAAGTAAATTTTTTGGATATTACTAACCATTGGCTCAGAAGGTGAAAAAAATTGGGTTATGAATACAAAAAAATAATTCCTCCTTTAATAGGCACAGTATCGAATCGGTTTAAAGTGGTCGTTATTCCTCTAAACATTACCTAAAACTTTAAATAGGAAACAATTTTTGATATGACCAACCCTTATGACAAGGATGACCAAAATGTTGGTGGAATTGTAAGATAGGGCTTGTTGTATGCGAAACATGGGAAATATTTTTCACATACAACCATTGTCGTATTGAATAAATTTGAAGTTTTTCTTAACTTTAACGTGGAAATCTTTTTTTCCCTACCTAGCACCTGTGTAATCTGCCTAAGCCTTCCGGCGTGCCCAAAGAGATTTTTTTTACCTTTTTATTTAGTTTAAATATATATTGATTTATTAATAATTATTAAATTCTCATTGTCTCACTGTAAAAAAAGTTTACGATGAATAATAATAACAAACAACGATTCAATAACAAAAAAAATCTGAAGTTATTAATGAAATAAAATTTTATGTACTTATTATTTTAAAAAAGTGTGTATATGTAATTTAATAAGCGTACAAGGAAGTAATGTGGCTCCACATCAGATTATTTTATGTTATAAATAAATTTCATTTAATCATTATGAAGATGTCATGTAAACTACTAAAAATTAGACTTAAATACACAGATAACCTAGTTTACAGTTATTATGATCTTTTTTTAACCCATGGGACATAATGACGTGTAGGTGCATGACATTATTATGTGACTTCCACTACCTAATCAGTTACATGAAAAAAAAAAACAGATTAATCACACTAGTATGATCACAAAATGTTTCTAAATATCTTTATAAAAATTTTTAAAACATTTTATAGTTGGAAGGATTCAACGGGAGGAAAATGATAGTTATAAAGTCAGATATAATTCAGAATACAAAGGATAACTGTTGGAAGAGTTAAACTGCCATTTTTAAGAAGAAAAAAGAGTTAAGAAATGGAACCGGTAAATAATTGTTAAAAAACTGTCTCAGGGTTTAACCAAATCAAAGAAGAAGTTATTTTAATACCTTATTTATTTAATTTGTTGTTTTTAGCTTACTTATGTAGAATCCTCTCCACAGAAATCTTCAAAAAGTTGTGTACTATTTATTTCTCTTCTTTTCATAGTATCCAAAAATAGTCGCGAAAATGGGTCGTGAATTGAAATGGTAAAATGTATTCTTTAAATCGGTTAAAAAATTAATTCATTGTTTACAATATTTTTTTTCTTTTTCCAAACCTTTATAACACTTCGATATTATTAAGTATACTAAAGATAATAGTAACACTAGCTTAATTGAATCAGAATAAGTTTTTACGTTTAATCAATCAAATGAATGAATCATTCCACGTTCATTGTACTCGTACAGGTGTTGTTAATAAACTGGAATGGTTATTGATGCCCCTTCCCTTCATATGATTATTATTATACCGAGGGGAAAGTTCCCTGTAGTATGTACTCCACTTTTATTGGGGTGCATTATACAGACTGTGCTGTCGCTCGGTGGCGGTCGGTGGAGGAATTGTCGATTTTTAACTGCAGCGAGGGTGGTGGCAATAATGTTATATATGTTGTGTGTGCCGCTGATCGTACAACGATAGAGTTTTTAAGGGGATGAAAAAAAGGTGACTACGAGAGAGACGGATGTATCTATACGGTGTGGAAGAGAACACGCGTTCCGACAATTACGTTGCATAATCCTCTTGTCTGTCACACGCTGTCAAATAACTCGGCTTTTCAATAGGATAATTTCTATTATAAGTCTATGTATAATTCAAAAGGGATGGAAAGCACTTTAAATAAGACGAGAAACAAATCCATTTAGAATGTAATGTGACAGCTTTACCCCGTCAACATAATCTTTGTATAGTGATTTTTCTCTTATCTCTTTAAAAAGTTTAAGCGATTAGAGGTGTGTGATTTAAAAATTAAATAAAGTGTATCCGTTACAACCAAGTCACCTTGTATACCGACACAAGTGTCAACTTTTCTTTGAGAGCAGATGTCAGTTAAAAGTTAAATTTAAAAACAATTTTCTCTGCAACCGTTAAAAATTAAAATTTTTAACTTATATAATGTTCACATTTCTTTCTAAAACCTACTTAAACCAGAACTTATTAAAATTTTATACGTTGTTAGTTATTATTTTCACTCACGGATAATTTTTTAATTAGCTTAGAATTTTCACAATTTTTTTTTTTATAACATCGTATTGTAAAATAATTCATCAGAAATTGGAATATGATACAAAAAATAAGCATAATGTCAACAAATCTGTACACTTCGGTGTGATATTGGACTTAAAAAATCCCTTTCGGCACGCTGGAAGGCGGAGGTAGATTTCACCGGTGCTAAGTAGGAGATTTTTAGATTTGCTAAGATTTCCACCTTAAAGTTAAGAAAAACTTCAAATTTACTCAATACGACAGTGGTTGTATGTGAAAAATATTTCCCATGTTTAGCATACGGCAAGCCCCATCTTTGACAATTCCAGCAACATTTTGGTCATCCCTTGTCATAAGGGTTGGTCATATCAAAAATTGTTTCAGACAAAAGTTTTAGGTAATATTTAGAGGACTAATGGTCATTTTAAAACGATTAGATACTATGCCTGTTAAGGGAGGTATGAATTTTTTTGTCTTCGAAACCCCATTTTTTCCACCTTCTGAGCTAATGGTTGGTGATAACAAAAAGCTTTACTGTGATAAGTTTTAGGCCCTTATCCAAAGAATAGTAGGACCTTTAAACGAATCCGATATTTTATTTAATAACAAAGTTATAGCGATATTTTGTTTTTTCGAAAAAGCCCCCCATTTCCACCCCCATGGTCCGATTTTGCCCATTAACGACCGCGACCGAGATTTTGGGTTGTTATATTTTATGTATCAATCTGAAAGTGATTGGCACAAAATTACAGCAGTTATCGTGTCCACAAGAAAGTGAAATATATATATAAAATATTTTGAACTGACAGTGATTTTTGGGGTCTGGAGAATGTGAAACGCGAAGATATGTAGAAATTTTCCGGAAGTCGAATCACGGTACCCATTACAATAGGTAGCTTTCTTACGAAATGTACCTAAAAATAGCTTGTGGAAGGAAACAGGAAGGACTAGTAGGTGTCACTGTCGTTTATACATAATTGTGTATATCGTTTATGTTTATGGTAATAAACTATTTATATTTAAAACATCCTACATGAAAGCGTACTTGAGAGTGTGAAAAAACTGAAAAGCAATAAAGCAAGTTTTAATAAAGTAATAATTGTAATTTATATATATATATATATATATATATATATATATATATATATATATATATATATATTATATTTGAACATAATAGAGTTTACGTACTGAATTAAGAAACAGTCATATGAAATGTTTTATGAAGGAATATAAAAGTGAGGTAGAAGTACTAGATAAAAAACTAACTCGGTTTGGAAAAATAATGTATAAGGGAACAATATTTTGATTATTAAAATACTGAGAAGTATTGATTCATCGTTTGGGGAGTAATTTAATTTCACAACAAATAAAAATAATTAAATATGGGTTAAAAACTATCACCTATTTTTGACTAAAAAGTAACTTAAAAGTTCATACTTAATATTTAATAAGACAAACACGATATAACAGGTGTTTCAGGCTTTTTCATTTAGGTTGGATTGGAAAATTACAACGAATTCGATAGTAGAATCGGATATATAGAAACATTTTAAAATATACTCTTACAAGATAATTTTGAAAATTATGTGGATTAATAGATATGAAATAAAAAAATTTAACATAAATTGAATAAAAGAAAAGATTGTGATAAATAATATTGTAGAGGGATGATTCAGGTTTGTCGGGCATTACGATAGACATTCATACGAGTATCTATCAAGACTGGTTGTAAGAAAATATGTTGAAATAACCGTAGGGAAAGGTGAATTTTAAAGTAGACAAATTAGACAATTTAGTATGTAGGGTGTATTAAATATTTTAAAAATAAATAAATAAAAACGGATTTATAAAAAGGTAGTAGATTTTTACAACAAAAAATTAGAAAACGTTCAATATTGTTTCATTTCTTTAATTATGAAGTTTTGAAGTACACAAAATTAAATGTTAGTTTAAGCTAAATAAACCCTAATTAAGATGTTAAGCCTTAGTTAACCTCTAATCTTCAGTTAAGCGTTAGGCACCTAAATTAAGAAATAATAGTTATAAAATTATAAAGGTCTCAAATAAAATTTGTTGAAAACTATTTGCAATCTTATACCTGATTATTATGTGTTTGATATACTAATTGCAAATATAGACACCATTTTTTTCTAACAAGAAGGGACTTTTCACAAAACGAATGTTCAAAATAAAAAACAAAATTAAAAGATATATTTCTTAAAAAAAAAAAATAATAATAATTCGTACCAGAAATTAAAAAATAATTTTCTTGAAAGTCATTTTTTAATGTAATTTTCTTGATAACAAAATTACGTTTTAGAACGAATTGTTTTGATTTTTTTAATTATTTTTCTTGAAGAAAAGCATGTTTTTAAATTATTTTCATTTTCTACTTTTTATCCATAATTAAATGAATTATCAAATTAATTTTTTTGTTTATAAGTATTTGAACTGGCAAGTAAAATTTTTCTTTTAGTTTTAATTCTTTACCAAACAAAAAATATTTATATGCAGTTATATCCTATATTATAACCTTGATAATTGGTTTCCATTACTCTAAATGATACCAGTTATTTATAACTAAAATTGATGATAGGGAACATAAATTTTAAAAGGTAAATTTACACTAGTTACGTTAAAATCCGCTTCAACGGCCTCTTTATCTAGTCATACTGAATCGACAGTCAAAACAATCGGATCGATAGCTACATCTTATCGATTCAGTTCCCTTCCTCAAGAGGTACTTGTGAAAGACATTCGTATATATACATCCGACTACATACATTAAATATACATTCCGATCCTACTTGTGAAAATAATGGAAAAAGTTTACATAAACATATATTCTAAAATGCTTCGTTTGTGAGTTATGGCTGGTGAAAGATTTCGCTCGGATTTCAGCTACCCGGTGAAATGAGTTCGTATTTTAGAACGCTAATTAAGGGGCAAAATTAATGATTTTTTTATAGTTTTTGACCTGAAAAATCAAATAAAATAGGTCCCAGAACCGTATCTGCAGTAAATATTGAGGAATCTGTAATTTTTGGAAAAACCAAGAAGTGGGGTAAAAAACCCTGTTTTTTGCGTTTGACGTACAATAACTTTGTTAAATGGGTAATAAACATATAAAACTTTTCAATAAAATTCGTAGAAAATTTAATTCTAAACAAAATAATCTAGCATAAGTTGAATAAAATAAAAATAAAAAAATAAGAAAAATTCGAATTTTCTTCAGAAACAGTACGCTAGATCAAACTGCATTATACGTACCAGACAACAAAAATGAGCCTGCCATTTTCAACACATTTCTTGGCACGCTTCTGAACTACATTTTCTACTCTTTTCAATTCTTCAGGGCTGTCCTTAAGTTGCTCAGCTGTATCCATAATGTGAACAATTAATTCAAACATAAAAACGAAGTTTTTACCCCGTTTTATTGGTTTTTTCCCCATATTTCTCAAAAAAACTACTGCACATACGGTTACATCACCTATTTTATTCAATTTTCCAGGTCAAAAACAATAAAAAAATCACTAATTTTGCCCTTTAGTTGATGTCCTAAAAATTTCAGTACGACCTCATTTCACCGGGGTAACTGAAATTCGAGCGAAATCTTTCACTAGCCTTAACTCGCAAACGAAGCATTTTAGGACATATGTTTATTATGAATGTTTTCCATTATTTTCACGAGTAAAACAGGTTATGAAAGCGCAGGGAGAACTTTGTGATACAGCCTGGATATAGAAATATATTAAATTAACAATGAAATATTGTACTGTCAACCGACTTAGGTCGTTGTGTAAAATTTCACCATTGTATGACGTCTGGAAATGAGTTTAATAATAAAGAACTGTATAAATCATAAAGAGATAATTTTATACGTAAACATTTTATATAATTAAAACATTTTTTCTGCAGGATTAAATGATAGAATTACCTTTTACTTAACTTCCCTTCCTAAAATAATTTCAGTCAAATTGTAAAATATTTACGTTGTTTATTCCAGTTTTCAAGTATTATTAAAGGAAATATTAAAATAATATACGCTTATCTACTTTTCTCAAGAAAAAAGTAGTTAAGCGTAAGTATAAGTAGGTAAGCGTAAGTAGTTTAGTTTTTTGCAGTTTCAGTTAAAAAATCATATTTCCTGGAACTTTATATTTAAAAAATTTTCTAAATACATCATGTTTCAGAAACATTTAAATCTTTTCCCGTCCTCTATTAACTGGCTTTTAAAGCCCTACTTTCTATTAAAATATACAAAAAAAATGTACGAATCTGTTTCCAAGAATATTCAGCAACGGAAAATTCTGAATCTCGAAATCTGCTTATGCAAAATCGCTTTTCTGAAAAAAATGTTAGCGTTAAAGGACAACTTACATTTCCACCACAATTTTTCCACACATACAGACTTTTTAATGTAATTTTCTAATTATTAGATTTTTTATTACAAAAAAAAAAATAGTTTTAAAGTTTCTGTCGAAATCTATTTTATTAATCGTCACTGGTTATTCCAGTTATTATGTTATTTTTCATAATTTTTTCCTAATGTGTACGTTGCCATCTGTTTAACTAATGAACAATAAGCTACCCCCTCGGTCCAATGAGTTGGGGATGATATGTTTGACATGTAAATGAGGTAGGTAGTATTATACTGACTCAGGCCGACCATTCCTGAGATTTATGGTTAATTGAATCCTAACCACCAAAGTACTCTGGTATCCATTGTATAATCCGTATAAAAGCAACTACCTTTTACTAAGAAGCTTTGACTTCGAAAATCAGCTGTTAAACAACTGATTTGCGATGACGAATCAATCACGGTGGGTATAAATATTTGATGTAAAAAATTAACTTTTAAACAATTGTATTTTAAGTAATGGAAATTATTTTTGTTATTATATTAATAACAAATTTTTAAAAATTGAATTTTTTAAATTTTATTTTAGTTTTTTTTAAGTCCTTTTTACTTTTTAAAACTTTTATTAAAGATTTTTGTTTTATTTTCACTAAAATATATATTATTCTAAAAAAAATATTATGCCTACATGAAAAAATCCATGATTGCTTATAATAACTAGTAAAAGAATTAAAAATATTATAAATAATATATATATATATTATATAAATAAAGATGTTAAATAAAACTAAAAATTAGTTTTACAGTGTTTCGTATAGATAATACGCCGAAAGCGAGAAAAAAAGTTGAATATTGATAAAAATAGCTACACAAAAAATATAATATAACAATACCACATTCATGTAAATATTTTTACGTACAAATGTAGAGTTACTAAAAAAAGAAACACGAACAGGGGGGAAATATGTTTATTTCGCTTGTCAGTTGAATATATAACTAGTTAAAATATAAGAAAGTAGAAAAAAGGGTGTACAGCTTCTTTTCCACTACTCTCAACTGTGTCGTGTAGTATAAAGGGGCTGGTAAAACATGCAATCTTGTGGTCGGTTAAAAAAAAAAAGAAGGAAGTAAAATAAGAAAAGAAATATAAAAAGGGAAGGGAATGTATATGTGAGTGTAAGAGAGATAGAACGGGAATGAGTCGATGAGAGAGAGAGAATGATTGAGTAGGAATACCTTGTAATAAGAGAAAGCATCTTATTGGTCAGCTCCCTGGGGGAGTTACATCTTTTTTCTTCTTTTTTCGCACTGCCTTATTATTCGTTTTCTTGATTGGGTAGGCCGGTCTTCAATTCAGAATAAGTTTCCACCTGATCCCCATGCCTTAAACCTTTTTAAAATGGCGTTCTTTTTGTGAATAAACTAACATGGATGATAAAATAAATAGATTTAACCTAATTTATTTCGTAATTATTTAATTTATTAATTTAGATATTACATAAGGATATTAATTATTTTTAATTTACGATACTTACTGTATTATACTCGTATTATTTTTCTACTTAGCAGATCCTTTGAAACACTCTCGATTTTTAAATATGTAATCTTGTGTTTTTTGCTAGTAAATCTTTATATTAATTTAAAAGAGTGTTTGATTAGTATGTTAATTTGTTAGAAATTTAATATATATCAGAAGAATTAGCTGAATGATTTATGTATTTATTTTAAAGAACATACTTTATTATTTGTTGAAAAAAAATTAATACACTATTTTTGTATTATAAAACGGTACTCCCTAAATGCTTAAATATCAGGAAGTTGAAATATTAGTGGAATGAAAAAAAGGGAAAATGTACTAAATATCATCCAACAAATCTTAAAACCAGGAAATTATCAAACGATTCATATGTAAGTTAATAATTTAAATTGATGTTAATTTGAAAAAAAAAATGTCTTTAACAATGTAATTCGGTTTTAATTACTTGGACTCATTCATTACAAATTAAAGTAGTATCCGATTGAATTCCAGGAAATTGTCTAAATTTTCGTAGCAAGAGTGAGTTCTTATTTGTTGGATTTCTGATCAAAGAAAATGTTAACAAAATCGTTTTTATTTACATTTAAACCTATACCTTATTAAGTTTGCTTGTACAGTTCAAGTAAACAGACTGCACGTACAGACTGCAGGCGGCCGATTGACAAGCATCTCTTGCAAATCCTGATGCATATAAAAGAAACTACGCGACGTTAATATTCAGTTATCAAGCGATATTATATATTATAAAAATTATACATATATTTTAAATTTAAATAAATAAAGACATGTTAAATAATCAAAAGATATTTCTTACCTTGTTCGGCACATCTGATAACCTATGAGTATTATATTCATTAAATTTGTTTATTGTTACGTAGTTAATCTTGAGCTTTCTTTAAGAGTTATGAAATTGTCAGTTGTCCACTAACTGTAAAATTTAAATATTTTAAATAAAATTTTCTACGATAATAAACAAATAATAAATTCAATTCAGTTTTCGTCATCTGATTGCGAGAAAACCGTAGTGTTGTAAGTTTTAAGAGATACAGTGGGAGGCTCAATTTTTTTTCTATTATATTATTCAATTCCAAATAATTTGGTTCAACAGTAACCGTTACATGTTTTAACAGTTTTTTCACTCTTGCTGGCCCATTTTATCGATGGGTTTTAAGCATAAATTTCTAACATCATATATTTAAAAATAGTAGTATTTTCTGACGCTACGTAACTTTTAATTTGTCCCCAAATTAACTCAATTAGGTTGATTTCACAATGATAAGGAGGTAATCGAAGCACGGTTTTACCACTGGATCTTGCTAACACATCAATTTTATACACATTGAAATTACTTTTAATACCCGAAACCCTTTACAATAATTTGACCTTTAGTTCATCTTCTTCAAAAATCACTTCTGAATAAAGCCGTATTTTGATATTATTCTTTTTCCAAGACACGACTGTGTTTTTTCCTTTTTACATGAATGATAAGGGGCGTTGTCTAAGGCAATTACCGAATTATCTTCCAAAAGAGGTAACACATCACTAAACCATTTCTCAAATGACGTGCTCATTCATCTCGTTATGGTAGTCTCGCGTAGATTTTAGATTCAAAAATCTACAGACCACCATTGACAAATCCGGTATCACTAATGTTGTATATGGCCGCGTTGTGAATCGACACTGATACACGAGAGGTGACTCAGCAGAATTATGACGAAGTGACTCCCACATCTGCAAGTTTGTTTGTTCTTCAATCTGTAAACTAACTGAATGCAGTATAGATATTCTGTAAGTTTATTTTAATAATATAAAGAAAAATGTTTCTTACAATGTATTATATATAAAACAGTTTTCAAATTATTCATTAAATTTCAATTTTCCGTGATTTCCAGATCTGTTTTATATATATATATATATATATATATATATATATATATATATATATGTATATGTCTAAATGATTTTTAATTTTTTTCTTATTTTTCATGTTTCGCCACCATAAAGCTCTACACTTTCTTCCATCTACATCTTAAACTAGTAGACTTCGTTTTTTAAACACTCCTTGATTTTAAATCTACGTGAAGTTTACTTTATTATTGCCATACCTTTTAATTTTACATCGTATATTAAAGAATGCTGCAAATTCTGGTATACTATATTCTAAATATTAATATTTGATATCTCATTATTTTTACTTAATCTTACATTTCAGAACAACTTTTGTACTATTTATTTTCAAACTGAATTTATTACCTGATAAATTATTTATTCTATGTATTTATTTCAGCTGTCACAATCATAATGGTTTTAGGCAAGCTAGCTAATACGAGATACTACTAAATTTAACAGTCATTCGAACAATAATAATCATCCCATGCTAGGATTACTGAAAAGAAAAATTAAGATTGAAATATCTCTAAACCGAACTTTTATTACATAAAAAGAGTCAGTCCATTGAAATGCTTATAACAGCCCTATAAATAACATCATCTAATTTTTAAACATAGACATTGATTGTACATTAAACATTATTACTTTCAGGGAAAGTAGTTGGAATTAGTTCTACTTGTTTCTTAGACGAAGTTTATATGTATCAAGAGTAATAATAAAGTACCAGAAAACAAATTGATGGACTGAGAAATTAATGTGTGAAATAACAAATCCGCCTGCATCCATTTCGTAAATGTACTTAATGATTGATGTGTCATCATTACAAAGTATTCTGAATCCTAGGATACAGATTGGAAACAGTAAGCCGGTAATCAGTACAAAAATATTTGGATTATTTTTATTATAATTTACGTTTAATTTAATTCCGATTCCCGTGGCCGAGTGGTAGCGTATCGGCCTTTTATCTGAGGAAGTCCCGGGTTCAAATCCCCGTAAGGCATGGCAGTTTTCGCACGCTACAAAAATCCACTTCCATATCCCACGCACAATCGTTTAGCTTATGTGGTGATACATCAAGCAAAAAAATTTTTTTTAAATCGCCTGTTATATACTTATTTCAAAAGAAAAATTGTGATGAATGTTAAATAAACTACTAAATTTTATGAAAAAAATATAATTAAATAGAGATATCTACCTTTTTAAGTTTGCTAGTCTTTACCTTTTAAGATATGTGTGACAACAATCACAGCTTTTTTTCCTGAGAGTGTTGATATTTAGTATATGCTCACTTTCCGTGATTGAGGATATCACCTAGGCTGAATATCACCTCCATTTTAATGAGTATTTAATGCACAATCTTAATATACAATAGCATATTTAGTTTAATGAAGAACACTACAATTAACTACGTCACACCTAAATTTTTGTAAATCTGATGTGGAATGTTTTTTTATTATTTTGGAGTGATTCGTGATTGTCAGGTTGCCTACAAACAATTACAGTTATATTACTTAACATAGTAGTATTATTGCTCCAACGTAATGTACGAAAGCCTACTGATTCGCATTTATTTTGGAAACGATGACAAATATAATAGTAGATTTACTGTATAGATATAATACGACCACGTAATACAAAATAGAAAAGATAAACTATCGTATTAAATTTAAATATTGATGAAAATTAAACTATAAATGCAAAATTATACGGTATTTATATTTAACATGTATATTTTACCATTGAATGACAGAAAAAAGAAATTTTAAATATATCTACCAACGAGAAAAACATCTAATGAGGTAAGTAAAAATCATTTCAATATATTTTGAATCTATGAATAAATTTAGGATATTAGAGTAATAATGAAAAACACATGGAATTTGATTTGAAAGCTTATATATAATAGGCGAGTATATTACGTTGTAGTATAAAACATTTAAATCGATATCGTCGATTAACCGACAAAAAATTATTTGAAATCGGGATGATACATATGGGAAAATAATTTTGTTACTGAAAATTTTAAAAATGAAAATAAGTCTTTTAAGATGTCCCTTCTAACAAAAAGATGTTACATATTAAATAATTTCTCAGAGCTCCCCGGTTAAGAAATCTAGAAGGTCTCTCATTATATTTTTATTCCTTTGATTAAGAAACCTGAATTTATGAGTTATGATAAATCAAATAAATAAAAAATGAATATTTTACATTAATATTAAATCGTGTATTGAACGTTATATAATTTAGAATTCAGATAAATATCTAATTAACGGAGATATCTAGTCATTTTACATCAACTAGTACAAATTTTTACGGTTTGAGATAAGTTTATTTTAATGCTTATTGCTGCTGCTTTAAGGTCAATAGTTAAAATAGTAAACGTAGTTACTTTTATACGGATTTGAATACTAGATCGTGGATATGGGTATTCTTTGGTGGTTGGGTTTCAATTAACTACACATCTCAGGAGTGGTCGATCTGAGCCTGTACAAGACTACACACTACACTTCATTTACATTCATACATATCTTCATTAATCCTCTGAAGTAATACCTTACGATGATTCGGGGGCTAAACAGAAGAAGTCTCTCTTTTTAAATTAATTTTTATTTTAACTCTCTCTCTCTCTCTCTCTCTCTCTCTCTGAGAGTTAAAATAAAAATTAATTTGTTTTTAAAATTTGTTATTAATTTAGCATTTTGTTTAAAAAATATATGTTAAATATATGTAATAGATATAAAATAATAGAAAACACACAATGTTTAAACTTTCCATATAAGCAAAAAATAGAAAAATTTGTTACAAAACTCTTACCGGCCCGATTTCATTTTAAGTACATATCACATTTACAGAAATAATACAATTTTATGATTATTCGTTTTTTAATAAATGAAATTGGGCCGATAAGAGTATTGTAACAGATTTTTCTATTTTTTGCTTATTATATGGAACGTTTAAATATTGTTTATTATCTCTTATTATTATTATTATTATTATTATATATATATATATATATATATATAAAACATATTTTTTTAAAAGAAAATTCTAAATTAATAACAAATTTTCATAATACGTAGAAATGTAGTGTCTTACCTTTTTTGATATCACTATCACTTTGTTAAAAACAGTTTTATTTATATTACAGAAATTTTTATTTTTTAGCTGAGGAAATGATATCTGCGAGACTCTTACCGTACGGTTTCCAATTTCACTTTAATTTTTTTGGATATAAAATTAAAATTAAAGTATTATCATTTTTTAAATATAATTTTATTTAACATTAAATATAATATGTTTTTAATTAAATTTAATTAAACGGAATATATTTGTTAATTAAATGTTGTAAAAGTAAAAAAAAAAAAAAAATGTTGATCTTTCAAATGGATTATGAAAAGATGAACTATACAAAGAGTTTAAAAAAAGAGAAAAAAAACAGTTTTCGGGGTTTTAAAATTTTTTAATATACACATATATTTTTATATGCTTTGTGGGTTGTTTATAACGTTTTATGAAAGCTGCCGTAAATAAATGAGGTTGTAATGCATTAAAAAAATTAATCGTAATGTTACACTGCGTTAATCCCTTGGGAATGTGGTGGCATCTCAATTAGTATGAACACTTGCACGTCCATTCTACGTATCATTCCACTACTATTCAACCTTCTCTCCCCGTTTCCCTTTCAATCTACACTTTTCCCCCCCAAGTGAATATGTGCGTGCGTATATATGCACGTGCTGTACGCGTGCGTGAACCTTATCGTATCCCCTCGTATATAGTAACTGACTATATATGACCGCACTCTGGACACACGCCGCTAATTCCATTACATGTAGTACGCTCGTTTACACGCGTACATAGAACATTACTCACACATAGATTTTAGCGTGAGTACGTACGTACACAAACACGCTAATTTATATCTATATATATAAAACAATGCGACATATAATCGATTATTCGGTTTCTAAAAGATTGATACAACTCAGATATATTGAATAAACCTAAATTAGGTTTACTCATGTAATTTTGAACTAATACAATAATAGGAGTTAAATTATTATCTTTTTATTTATTTCTTCGTTACTAAAAAAAAAAAAAATAATTGTTACTAATGTAATTTAAGTATACTATGATTATAACAGAGTTTTACCCCAATCAGATAGCTTAAGGTGCAATATGAAATGAAAAATATTTGTTTTTCAGGTTATAAAGCTTATCCACCCCATAAAATTAAAAAGTTAAATACTTAATTTTCTATACGCTTTAAACATATTTCAAGATTGAGTAAATCATAAATATAAAATTTTTGAAAGTAATCAACAAATAGAAATTTCAAATTAATGGTTTTTAAATTCGTTATCTTTCTTCTTTTATTTCTTCTTTAGTATTTACGGGTATTAAATTTAAAATAGTAATTTGATGAATTGTAGTAAATTTTGAGTCTTTTTGATTGGATGTACAATAAAAAACTGATAACGCGGTTGTCGGGAGACATGCTTTATTCCCCGTTATAACCTTACCGCGGTATATTGAAACTACTCGTAGAAGTGACAGAAATCGATCCCGTGGTGGTGGAGGAGGTATCATTCGTGCACTAATAAATTGCAATGTAATTTAAAATACAGCACTTTTAAAAATTATTCATCAGTTATGCTATTTATTCCAGTTCTGTAACTGATCTCAATTAACATTATGTTGCACTCAATTTACACTAACCTAATTTTGTACCATCTTAAAAAACCAGCAAGTTTTGTTTGATGGGCTATTGCACTACTTTTTTCCCTTGCATATTGTTTGATTGTAGCAAGATGGAAGAGATGAATGTTGTTCGATCCATTTTTCTACTCCATCCACGAAATCACCTGATTTATGTGAGTTATCACCTCACAAACATCTGGATTATTTTCTTCCACCTTCAAGATATTTTCGCCACTATCATCTTCGCAATTTTCTTCTTTTTCATTGTCGTTTTTATTGTGGACAGTATCGATTTTATCTCTATCATACTTGCACTCTGAAATTCGCTCGCTGTTGTCGATATCTATCTAATCATTCAAATCGTCAGATTTAATTCGACAATGCTGAACACTACATGGAGACGTACATTTCCGCTGATGACAGTCGCTGGAAGAAATCCAGCATTTCCGTGTTGTAGCCGGAGTAATTTTTTCCAAAGTAAGACTTGCTGAATTCGCAACTCTTTTCAGATCGATGGATTTAAGGAACGTGTCCGTTTTCTCATCACAATTTAAAAGAGCGCTGAGCAGTTTATGGCGGTAATGTGCTTTAAACGATCTTATAATACCCTGGATCGACGGCTGAATCAATGCCCTAATGATTTTTGACAAAAATAAACTCTGAATTTGTCGTCTCGTTACTGCAGCATATCAGCAGGTGGAAGCGCTAAAATGTGGTTAACAGTAAGGCCAGCTCTCTCTTCAATTGTAAATGATCGCACCCATAGAAAACATTCTTCATACAACCACTTTGCAAAAACTTCACTAGTCATCCATGCATATTTCGTATAACTATACAAGAACGGTAGTGAAGCCATGTTAACATATTTAAAATACCTCGGACTACGACTTTTCCCTATGCAGACAGGTTTTTGGATTCCTGATTTCTGATTTACTGCGAAAAGGAAAGTCACTGTCCTTGTTCATTTTTATTCCTGATTTATTAACAGTGTTCCTCACATCCAGAGTTTTTGAATAAAGTAATCGATAATAGAGTGCATTTTTTATTTCTGTTATATACTTGTTTGTCATTTCAATTGTTATCAGTCATAACTTTAATTCTTGAGGAAAAAGATTTGCAGATTCACTGTCACATGACCGAGCCTTTCCCTCAATGCTGATTTGACTTAAATCGTGACATGATTTCTACTGGAAAAAATCAGCCATCAGATGCTCCAAAATAATCGCTCTCATGCAAATCTTTATAAAAATTTACCGCTTTCATGCAAATCATTATAGAAATTTGCAGCTTAAGCTCTGATGACTGGTTACGATAGAGATACTTTTTCACTTCGTTTTATTAAGAACCACCCGTATAAGCACTCAAGACCTTTGCCTAATTTTTTCTTTTTGACGTCCGATTTCACTTACCACTGTGTCCACGAAATTCTAAGTCTATCATCTTCTTTCATCCACACTCTAATTGTTCCTTCGTGAGTGTAGGTCACCACGCTCACGCGAAAAACTTGCATTGGTTTCCCCGTTATTTACATCATAATTTTCAATATATCTCCTACTGATTACGTTTTCCACTTCTGCGGATTTTGTACTCTGAACTCGCAACTTTACACTCAGTCTGCGTGATTCAGACTAAAATCACACTTCAACCTCCCAAGGTTTTAAGAATTTTTGGCAAGTGCAGAATTTTTTGAAGGTAAACCATTGTTTCTTATCTCAATATTTCTGCGAGATCCTTTGAAATGCAGTAGTCATGAACAATTGGAGAGTGTGGTGAGGTGTGAACAATTAATCATTTAGCCTTTGCAGATGACGTAATTATCCTAACTATAAATATAAAAGATGGAAAATTAAAAGTACATCTATTAGCAGAACAGAAAAAAAAGGCTTAGAAATATTCTATGAAAAAACAGCATTTATAACCTGATAAAAACTGTGTAGAAGAAATAATCTTTGGAAAGGGATAAAAAAGACACAAAGCAAGCAAATTTAAGTACCTTGGAGTGATAATAATACTAACTATACTAGACAAAGAAGAAATTAAAAAGTAGGATTCGTAAATTGGGAACAGCTTATAGACAAATATCGGATGTTTATAATAAGAAATTCTTAAGCTATAAAGCTAAATTACGACAATAAAAAGCAGTAATTTGCCTAGAAGCCTTAAATACAAATGAGTGTTTAGGAAAGTTTAATGTAAGAAATCTTTTAAAAGAAGAACGAAGAATCTGAAGGAAGATTTTCGGACCCGGAAGAAAGAGGAAGATTGTAGTTTAAAATCTAACAAAGAAATTTACCAAAAAATAAAAAAATTAAAAACGGAAAAGCGGAAAGAATAATGAAATTTTTTTGCTATATTTATAGAAAGAGTGACCATAGACTTACGAAACAATTATTCAACTTTTTCAAAGATATAAAAACACGAATAGAATGGCACCGGAAGTAAACCAAGACCTAGAAAAATTAAATAATAGTTGGAAAAAAATAATAGAAAAATAGTTTCAAAAAACTATTGAGGATTTCTAACTAGATGAAAAGGAAAAACCAAAGAACAACTCCAGAAAATTTACAGAAAAGCAAAAACAAGCTCTCTGGGAAAGAATGGAAAAGTACTGGAAATAACGGAAAGCAGAGGAAAATAAGAAAGGAAATGCAAGTAGATCTAATCAAAAGAAGAAAATTAAAACTAACTATCTATCAAAATGATCTTTTAAAATTGCGATGAGAATTTTTAATAAATGTATTTTAATAGTAGGACCGTCAAAAATTCCAACTGCGGTTACTTTTTATCTCAAAAATTACCTGTAAAATTTATCATTATCAGCTGATTTTTGTGGTATAATTTAATTTTATACAGTTATACGTAAAATCAGTAATTAAAAAACAAAACTTTTCTGACCATTAGTAAAAACTTATTTTTCTTTTTTTCCCTTCGTGTGAAATTCTCACATATCTCAGCCACATATGTTAATCTATGTATCTAAGTAATATTATTACTTTTAATTTTCATTATATTTTACTGTCAATGACATTTAAAAATGTATCCAATACCCTTAATTTTTCTGAAATCTTGAATCAAACGAAAATTGTTGTAATCGTACAATCGAGTTTTCTTAAAAAAAAATAAAAATAAAAAGTAAGAGTTCTCAAATAAAGTGTAACTGTAGATAGGATTTTAATTTTCAATGTGCGATTATAGTTAATATTAATGATTTTATAAAAAAAAATCAAATTTAATTCCGCCTTTTAATTGAAAACAAATTAAATAATTTTCACGTTCCGAGCGTCTTACTAATGAGAAGGGAATGCAAAAGTCTTTTATATCTTAACGAGATGAGAATAAAAATAAAAAATTAAAACTGTAAAAATTTAATTAAAATGTTAGTTCAAATAAAATAGTATAATTAAACTTATTTTCCTTAACTTTATTTATTTTTTAAAAAATTGGTAAAGTGGTTATGATTTGGAACTAATAATCGATCCAGAATGCAGATCTTCCTTTTACAAAATAACGTCGAATAATTCATTTATTCTACATTTACTTATTGGCGATGATTTTATTTATAGTTTTTGTTCTTCACAACAAACTAAGCGAGTGGCGAATGTTATATGCGATGACTAACGTAGCCTAAATCTTAAAGATTACTTAGTGACATTTTCACAAAATACAGAATAACCACAAAGTCCCTTTTTACAAAGCCACAAAGTTCAAATAAAAAATAAACAAGAATTATATAATTTATATTATATTTTTACTGGTTACTCCATTGTCCGCACAGAGTTTTTACCTGTCACCAAATGCGTTTAGATATTTTCTTGCATGCTGAAGGATAAAAGTTGTGTAAATGATCTCTGTCAGGAATTTTTTCAACTTATCAACTTTCCTTAGTCACAAATAAGACATATTTTTCTTTGATTATGCTCCGAAGGGAGTTGTCACAGATTGTTAAGTTTGGACTTAGGCGGCCACTGAATTTCAGAATCCCTACCGATCCAACTCCCTTCTAAATGTTCGTTTAAAAAATCCCTTACGACTGAGCGTAATGTGGCTGGTGCTCCATCTCGCTGTAAAATGAGAACTAATTCCACTCCAATCGATCGAAGCTAAGAAATAAAATAATTCATGAAGTACGTTAAGATATGAAATGCTGTTAACATCTCCTTCAAAAAAGGACGGTTCTGTCAGTCGCGTTTCAAATATCATGGAAAGGGACTTTCAGTATAGTTTGTGCTATTTATATTATTTCTATAAAGTTTATATCCTTAATATAAAAATATTATTTATTTTAATATAAGATCTTAGTCTATGTATTTGAATGAAGAAATAACAAGGAAAAAATTCTCCCTTATTTCTGTATTTTCAGATTTGATGTATATGGAGTTGTTACCTTTGTCAAAATACGCTGAAGAATCGTAGATTTAATATATTCTTATGATAAACAATAATTGATTAAAATCGGTTCATACTTTAACTTAATAAGTGGTTGTAAATTAAAAACATACGAAAGAATACATTTAATTAAAATCAGATGTAATTTATTTAAACTGTTAAAAAATAAAAAACTAATATGGTTCTACCTTTTTGTATATGATAAATACATAAGCTAAAAGCTTAAATTTGAGAATGTAGTATGAAATTTTGTACTTGAATGAAATTCAAATCCAGGATTTTCCGAATGAAAAGCTGAGAAGTTAATATTCCGTTATGAAACAGCGCTACTTCCGCTATTCTATGAAATAACTATGATATATCTTATCTCCACTCCACCACATTCTCTGTTCCACTGTGTGTGCATCCGTGCGCGCCTACATTATTGATAAATAATTTTTTAAAGAGTCTCTTAAATTTATTATATACTAAGAAATTATTATTTTTATTGATTGTTAAATAGTAAAATACACGTCATTTCATATCACTCAAGGACCAGTTAGTTGATAAGCCTCTGTTTTATCGTATTTTAACCGCGTGCGGTTACACCTATATTTATTTAGTTTATGAAATATGCTGAATATTACAGGATGTATTTCCTTTAATAGATTTCATTTTTTTATTATTTTCTTTATTGTGGTTCGGTACGGTTCAGTGAATCACTTATTAATTAATTATTTAAAAAAACTGAAATATACTCTTGTTAGCTTTGTGTAAATTAGATTTATGTGTGTGTATACGTGTTAATAATTTTTATTGCTTAAATTTTTCATAATTCATCTATATTCCTATATAATTTTATCTTGAAAGGTAATTGCAACATTAATTAACATATATAATTAACTATTTATGTCGTAGAATTTAATAATTTTATAAAAGGATTTTAAAAATAATTAATAATTAATTAATTGAATTTAATTAGTTTTTACTAACAACTTATTATAGATTTTACTTTATTATTTTTAATTTCTCTACATTATACTTCTGTAAGAAGTATAATATATATATATATATATATTAATTAAACAATATTAACCTTACGTAGTTTGCTTTTCATATATATATCTATATATATATATATATATATATATATATATGTGTGTGTGTGTATTTATTTATTACTGGAAATATAGTTTTATTGTCTTTATTTCTCATTTTTTTAAAATTATACTCAAATAATTTTATTGATGATAACAACGGGAAATGAATTGAAATTTTATTGAAGATATATTACCCATAAATAACTGATGAGTAAAGATTAAATAAGACCATGATACGAATGTTTGTAGCATAATTAAGAATGTTCTGTTATTGGCAATTGTTTTAATATTATAACAATGAAATGATAACGTAATGTTAACGTTTGAAAGTATTAATTTTTATTTTTGGAAAAATATTAAAATTTTTGTTCAATTAAAACGCGTTGTATGATTTAGGCCCATTCATTAGAGAATAATATAAGGTTCCATTTTTATTTCTACTTCGGTTATCTTTAAGACTATTTCGTAATTTTTAGATAACCAAAATCAAAAATTTGTTAAACAGTACAAAAGGCATCAAAATTTACCCATAATTTAAACACTTTGATACATGACGTTTAGATTTATAATCGTACTAACTGGCACGAAAGATTTTACTTTTAATAATATGCTTCACAAGATTTTTTACGTGATTTACACCTGCCTTATAAATAATTAGGATAGATTCAACATAATCATAGTCTAAACAAATTAATAAAACATTATCAAATATGTTCTAAATAAATTAAGCGTTAAGAACATAACATTTCAACTACTGGCATATAACTAAGAACACATCACTCACTTCATATACAATCAAGGAAAATTACATAGCAATTGTAAAACAATATTCAAATATTAAAATAAGAAAGTATAAGTAATTTTTACAAAGAATCTTAAACACAGATAAAACTAACAGTTATAATTCAATTTTTTTACTATTATTAAAGCTAAAAAAATTTACTATAATTAAAGAAGTTTATTTATATCCTTCATAAACACGAAGGGGAATTACGTCGGGAGCACAGATTTTAAAAGCCTAGTCTCCCGCGGTCGGACCCAGAAATGAGTTTGAGAACGCTGGTCCAAACGGATATGGAACGCTATTCACAAATCCGTCCATAAAATTAAAACAAAACTTTAAACTTAGACCCGACATTAAAATAAACACTTTAAACACGCCCGATTAACAGAATCATATAGCAGCAAGGGACACTGCCCAGGTTCTGCGATTCGAAGGGAGAAATTTGTGAAACTCCCGCCATTTTTGCGTTATGTTCCGTTCCATAAACACGCGAACGCAAAAATACACATATATCATATATATAGTTAAATTTTTTTTAGTTATATATTAATATTACGCGTAATTAAAATAAAAGTCAAGACATATGTTTTGACTGGTTACATTTTTTTGACTAAAATACACACATAACGAAAACAAATCTTGTGAGAAACAGTTCTTGAATTAAGTATTAATTAATTGTATGTATTTGTGATTTTTACATACAAAAAGCGTAGAATTTTTAGGAGAAAATTCATGTAAATTTAATTAATTTTAATTTTCTTTTATGATAAGCTTTATTTTCTACATGATTTTAATTTTTTTCGTCTTTGTATTTTTTAAATTGTATTTTATGTTATTGGTAACCAAAATAAATAAAATGTTAAACAGAATTATAAAGACGTAGGTATTTATTTTATATATTTAGCCTTAGAAAATTTCCCCAGGCTCTTTAAAAATAAAAAAAATTGGAATTATTTAGAATTTTTATAAATTCTAAGAAGTTAATATTTCAAAATTTTGTTGTTTAATTTTTCAAATAGAAGATATCCGATTCGATATTTCTTTTTTACTCTATGTACTTATTATAGTAGTTTATAGATTTGTTAAAAGAAAGTCGAATTATTATTTTTTTATCATAATGACAGCAACTATACAATCTGTTCAGCAAGATAATTGAACAATAAGTAAATAAGATCTATTTGAACTAACATTAAGTAGTCACAGACCCAATGGGATGTGATTTAATAATAATAACAACGAAATTAAAAAATTGAAGAACACTCCGTAAGACCGGACTCTAAAGTCACTTAACTGAAACGATAAGGCAAACCAAGAATATTATTCTTTAGCAATCTTGAAAAATAACTGATCGTGTTTTCCAATAAATTGACCGCCAAATAATTCGGATGCCGATCCAAATGATTTTGTAATCGAAGACTGACCAGAAAAATTTCCTGTCGAACGGTTCGCAACTTAAGATCGTTATATGTGAGGCTGTTTGTTGCCTATGTACCAGGGTATGTTTTCACAATGTTTTTGCCTGGTAGCGTTCAAGTATGTCAATACTGGAGTTGCATGCTATACCCCATAATTCAAGCCCGTAAATCCAAACAGGCTTCAAAACTGATTTATGAATAAATAATTTACTTTCTTCTGAAAGCCGAGATCTATGTCCTACCAGCCAGTACATTTTTTAAACTTAAAATCCAACTGTTTCCGCTTAGATTTGATATGTTTCGCTCCAAGTAAGTCGTCTGTCAAGATGAAAACCTAAATATTTACAGTCCTGAGATCTCGGAATCGGAACATTGAAGATAGAAACAGGAGGACAGTGTTTCTTACAAAGGGTGAACCTAAAGTGTTTTGATTTTGTTTAGTTTATCTTTATTTTCCAAATGTAAGCCACCATTCGAGGAGAGTGATATAATCTTGAATAAAACGAGACGCAGTAGTCAAAAATAAGAAAAAAATTCAATGTTAAAATCATTTTTCAACGATGATTTTCTTTTTTTTCAGAAAAATAGCATCATTATACATTTTTTATTATTCAATATAATTTAATATCATATGACCGTGTGATGCTTATAGTGTTGGAGGGAAAAGGTAATTTTAATTATTTTATTGATTAAGCTATTTTAATGATTAAGCTACTACGCGTGAGCTTGTAGACTGTTTGTAGTTGTTACTTAATTTTTATAAAAAAAAAATATATATATATATAAGTCCTATAATATATAAGTACTACATGACGTAAAACTAAGTATTTTTAATTTTTATTATTATTTATAAAAAATAAAACATGAATTCCTTTAAAAAGGTAGTTGACGGTAAATGTTTTTTTGTCATCTTGATAATTCAAATGTTTTGATTAAGTCTTGAATTTATATTTATCACCTATAATTAAAAACAAAAATACAATCTTTTTTTATTATGTAGTTTATTTTTATCACCAACTTTCAAATTATATCTCACAAAAGAAAAATTGTTAAACAGTTGATTATTATTTGAATTGAAGTTTATTTTACGACTTGATATTTAATATAGATTTACAGATAATAATTCATTTACTAATAATGTATGTAAAATGTGAATGAAAAATTACGTAACTATTTTTGATGGAATTAGAACAAAACCGAATAAAGTTTCAGGAACATAAATAAAAATTTCACTTATAAAAGCGTCTCGGTCTTTCATCAGGAGATCCCGGGTTCAAATCTCGGTTAGGCATGGCCTTTTTAATAAGCTACAAAACTCGATTCTGGATAATAGCTTTATTCTTCGGTTAAGAACTATCACTCTTGATAGAAGGTCAAAGGTTACAGAAGTAAGCGTAAAATAATAGCTTCACAATCGGAATCAGATTCTAAAAAAAAAAATTTTCTTTACTATTATTACTTTTTTTAGATTACATATTAATCTAAAAAAGAATTTTGATGATTTTTAATAAATTATTTACAGTAACTTGGAAAAATTAAAACTAAATTTTTTGTTTAAGTTTACTGTAAACGTAATATTTTTATATCAGTTAGCAGTAAAAAATAAAGAACTTGAATAAAATTCAAAATTTTTTTACAATACTTTTATTTACGCTGTAAATTTACAATACTTTCTCGCAATATGGTATACATCATAAAATTTTTCCTAACCTTATTAGCAAATGTTTTAAAAGATTATTTGAAGTTAAAACTAAAAAAAAGAAATAATTACTTCGATTACGTCTCCCTTTTATTGAACAAATAGGTAATAATTCTTTAAAAACAATTAATAAAAGTTATAATTAAATAAATTTCATAATAAAGTTATAAATTTGTAAAGTAAATTTTTATTATAACGACACAGCAACTTTACAATTTGTTCAGCAAGATAATTTGAACAATAAGTAAAGTAAATAAACAAATAAATAAAGACCAATTATTTTGTACAAATTAAAATTTTTTTTATAAATTATTCATTACGAAGCTGTAGTGAAGTTAATGGTAAAGGATTAATACAAGTGTAATTATTTATTAAATTTTTATTCCATAACATGCTGTTTATTATTAATATTCTACATAATGTATAAATATAATACATGTTATTACATGTAAACATGCCATGCGTTTTCTACTTTTTATTCTACATTTTACCGTACATTATTTTTTGGTTTTCTTAGGAGCCTACCTCATTCTCAAACCAGCTTCTTTCTGTTTTCATAACCTGAAATAAACAAGTTAAAGAGTGGTATTTAAACAAGAGGTATTAGTAAATTAATAGAACATTATTATTATTATTATTAGAATAAATACATTTATAAATATACAATTAATTATTTAATGAAATAAACTAGGAATATGAATATTTTTGGAAAAAAATGATATTGCCTATAATAAAAATCCTGATATTAAGTGAAACGGTGGCAATAATAATAATAATAATAATATTATTATTATTAAAACGCGAGAGAAAAGAATTCAAGTTGATTCGTGTATTCAAATTAATTTTCTGACGAACAATTTTTTTTATTAAATTTATTGTAATATTTTTTTAGTTCTGTCAAATTTACTATCGATTAAATCCAGAACACAAAATATTTAAGATTTGTAAAAGTTATATTAATTTGTTAATTTTTAAATATAAACTAATAAATCGGAAAACACTTTTAAAAATTTTCCATTATATCATTGGCTTGATTTTGTTTTCCTACGTAAAAATGTGTTATATTTATAAAGGAGTCTTTCCCTATAATGAAAAAGTATGAATTACGGATAAGTAAATTATACGTTATTCTAATTATCAGATGACAACATTATACACAAGATTTATGGGTACGTAGCGGTTGAAGTAATCTTGTCAGGAACTAGTGTCATTTAAAAATACATTCTTTTGTTGGTTTCCAAGAATAATCATATGTTTATTGGATAAATTTATATTCTTTATAAATCTTTGAAAATTCCCCAGTTTGCATTTTCTAATTCGTAAATAATACCAAAATTTATACAATATACAGAATCCAAAGGGACCAAGTCAATTACCATTTAGCTAAGAAATTTCTGGAGGAGTATTGTTTAATTATTTAGGTTGGCAAGAAAGAAATTTCTGTTTTGCAGTATAAAATAACTCAATTTTTTTTTTTTAAACAATGAATGAATATAATTCAGTTATATATTTCGATAAAATTTTGCCGTCTTCCTGTCAACTTCATAATTCCGCGGTCGTAAATTTCTGGTCCTTATTAGAATAAAGTGAACCATGTACGATTTTAGGTCATCATCATTGTGAAAGTTTTACTGTTCAAAGATTTTTTCAAACTTCAAAATAAATGGTAATTTATTTGATGGTGCAAGATCAGGGCTATTTGGGGGATGATGCATCACTTCCTGACTAAACTCCAATAATTTTCCACGAGTTATCAAAGATAAGTTTTGGTGAAATACGATTCCTTTGCGATTTGCCAATTCTGGCCGTTTTTTTTTTTATTGCTTCCTCCAGTTTCTTTAGTTGTTTTCAGTAATAACTGAATAGATTGTTTAATTTCTTGGAAGAAGCTCAAAGAACACAACATCTTTGTAAACCCACCGAATTATCAGCATGATCTTTTTTTGGTGCGATTCAACTTTTCCGATGCGATATGGATTTTCTTTGGTGCGATGTGGATTGTGCCGGTTGTTGACGTTTGGACCAGTATCATTTAGGTAGATTTCATAAGAAAGCTACCTATTATAATGGATACCACGATTCGACTTCCAGAAAATTCCGATGTATGTTCGCGTTTCACATCCCCAGACCCCAAAACTACCGTCAGTTCAAAAGTTTATATTTCACTTCCTTATGAACACGATAACTACCGTAATTTTGTGCCAATCACTTTCAAATTGATACATAAAATATAACGACCCAAAATCTCGGTCGAATTCGTCAATGGGCAAAATCGGATTTGAAATCCGGGTTGAAAATGGAGGGAGGTTTACGAAAAAATAAAATATCGCTATAACTTTCTTATTAAGTAAAATATCGAATTCGTTTAAAGTTCCTACTATTAAAAATTAAGTTTCGAAGCAAAATAAAATCATACCTCCCTTAATAGGTATCGAATCGGTTTAAAGTGGTCGTTATTCCTCTAAACATTACCTAAAACTTTTATCTGTAACAACTTTTTATATGACTAACCCTTACGGCAAGGGAAGACTAAAATCTTGCTGGAATTGTAAGAAGATGGGACTTTTCGTATACTAAGCGTGTGAAACTTTTTTCACATGCCACCATTGTATTGAGTAAATTTGAAGTTTTTTTTTTAACGTATCTCTTTTATCTCCTACTTAGAACTGGTGAAATCTCCCTCCGCCTTCCGGCGTGATGCTTGTTTTTTCTCAGTTGGAGGCGTTAACGCAGGCTTCGGCCTGCGTTAAGAAGCTTCGCTTCAGTAAAAAAAATCTAACGTGTAAAATTTTTTGAAATTTTGCCTGAGGATTCCCCTTTATGTAATAGATATTTTGGTATCCAGGAGGAAACCCGAATTATATTCATATTTTTTGGAAAAAAAAATGTGTATATAGTGAATAAAAAATTAGGTTTAGGTGAAAAATTTTATCATGTTAAATAAATTAAAATAGAACAGTAATTAAAGTAAAGAAATTCAAATCTTTTTTGCTTATTTTTATTTATAAATCTAATATCCTTATTATATTGCAAATTAATTTATTAATATAATTAGTTTTCAGTATTTCATTCATTATTATTATTCTTTTCTTATAAAGAATTTTAAAAGAGTACCAGAAGATGGAAAAGAGTTACGTTGTAGTTAATAGAGAAAGGGTTGATGAAGGAGACGTAGTAAAAAGAGAGAGTTTTAAGCAATATTTCAGAGAATATTAATGTCGGCCAAGTGACAGGACTAAGCAAGATGTCTAAGTTAATGAATCCAACGTGTAATGTGATTAGTAAGGGAAGGTTGTACTTCAAGAAAAGAGGGCTTATGAATAATTTGCCAATTCATTAAACTGGGAAGATGTTTCTTCTTCTTCTTCCTATTCTTAGTCGTTCTCTCTTTTCCATCATTTGTTCTCCTCTTTTTAACCCTTTACTTTGCTTTATCGGTTTTACTCTTATGTCATACTGTTTTGTATGCGTGTGTATATATATTCTTCTGAGCTTTAATATAAGAAGCGTAATGCTAAAGTAAATTTATCACAGTTTGTATACCGAGTATTACTATAGTTTTATATACCAGTGAGCGAGGAAAAAGAGAACGAGATGTCTTTCTTCATTTACTCTCTAATTTACCTATTAATAATAAGTCTCCCTTTGTTTTCTAGATCACTCATCTTCCTGACTTCGCATTACCCTGCATCATCACTTTTTTATCATTTAATTTTCATCATAATTACTTTATTCTTTATTTTATTGTATAGTCTTTTATTTTTATATTTTATTGTTTAATTTATTTTTTTGTCATCTTTCTTTCAGTGTAGTTTCCCTTTGATTACTGTAATTATTTTATTTTCAAATTAAAATAATAGAATCCTTTAAATGAGTTGAAAGTTTAAATGGAATTCAAAATGTATTCAAGGATTAAGTTTTCTATTTTAGACTGTCATCTTATCCTTTTTCTTTCCTTTTTGTTATCCTTTTCTTTATTTTTATTCATTTTTTTAAACTAATAGTAATAATTTATTAAATACAATACTGTTTTGTTAACGGAATTCAATTAAGATATTGCCATTTCAATCCGTTGGTAATAAAAATAATAAAAGAATCGAATTATTAATCAACCGTTCGTTGTCAGCAAATTAATTGAAAATGATGTTTACCATTTCACTTAATGTTTTAACAATTCCATTACAAAACTATGTGGCTGAGTGGTAAATTTCCGATTACTGTGGTGGAGTGGTAGAGTATCGGCCTTTGACCCGCGGATCCCCGTTTCGAATCCCGGTCAGGCATGGCATTTTTCATATGCCACAAAATTCCATTTCGATATTCCCACGTACAAGCTTCTTTGTAAGCTTCTCTGATGAATTAATTTACGTAAAAGAAAAAAAAACTTTTTAAAGTTATTGAAGAATGCGTGATTATTATTTATTATGTTTAATATTATTAAAAAATACTTATAATAGGCGATAACCCGTTTACTTTTATATCCAAAATGTGTTTTGAAACTGGTTTTTATAAGTATATGCAGCAACAGCAACAATCGGCATTGACATTACTCGAAATGTTACTCTTGTGGATGCTTCATACGTGCTACGGTGCTAATTAATTTTGTTTGAATTACTCTATCACAGTTTCTCAACCTGGGACTCGCGGTGGTATCAAAGGAGGGGGTCGCGAAATTAGCATACAGCTTTACACGTAAATAATTATGAAATCATTTTATGAGAAAAAAAATAATTTATTATAAATACTTTTTTTTAGATTTATATGTACACATGCAAAATAAATTAATTAGATGGTTGCGTTTGTTTTCATTTAAAAGTTTCTTCATACGTAAATGTTAGAAACGCACAAAAGCAAATTGTTTTCAAGTAATAAAAGACGATTTCTATATTTAATGTTTAGCGTAACCGTAGGCGAAAGACCCTTTTCACATATGAATTGGCAAAAGGGATTAATATTTTCAATGCTTCTATGACTAAATTTCTTTATTCAATTCGACGAGTAAGCCATAATATATCTAATCTTCGGATGTGAATTATAGTTGTAACGTTTTGTCGGCAGACGTTTTGATGAGCTGGTCGTGAATCTCAACTAGTAATTTAGCGGCTGCAACAATGTTTTCACTAAAAGGATTCAGAACCCATCTCTTCGTGAAATCATTTTTATCTTCCGGGATATATTGCTTTACCAACTGAATTTTTTTACTTCGAACATGATGCTCTCACAACGAGTATTATGCAAGCAGATCAAATTACAAGGAACACTACACATCAAGTTGGAACCTATAAATTCCTCATGTTTCTACACTTCATACTTGCATGTTCATCATACTCGTCGCTATCAACTCAGCTAAATAATTCTAAGTTTCGTTGGGTTGAGATTGAGGGGGTAGCGAAATATTCATTATACATTTTTTTCTTACTTTTTGGGAGTCGTGGAAATAAAGTTGAGAATCATTGCTTTAGTATATACAAATTGTCTCATGAAGAAATGAAGAAAATTTCAGGACATTTTCTACTAACGGAAATAAAGAAAAAGTTCATATAAATATGGGTCCAGAAATGCTTCGTTTTTCAGTTAATCTTGAAAAAATTTCGTTCTGATTTTGCTCAAAGAATAAAATAAAGCCAAACTGAAATTCTTGAAACTGGTAAATTTTATGATTTTGTATGGCTTTTGATCTGAAACTCAATAAAATAAGCCTCTGAATTTTATCTTTAGTTCTTTTTTAAAAATAATTGTAAAACCAAACAAATTGGTACAGGAAAACAACATTTTTTAGTTTTGACGTACAGTGTTTGTTAAACTGCCAGTATAAAATAACATTTTTAGAAAATTTAATTATGAGAAAGCAATACCTGTTCAATATGGAGATTTTAAGAAATTTGACTTTTTAGAAACAAAACAAATCGAAATATGGGAGAAAAATACTGTGATATAATTCTATTATTTAAATAAATAATTAAAATAATATTTCTAATGACACAAAAAAGTAAATTAACTACATTATTCATAAAAAAATATAGTTGTTTAAACTATTTATTTTAATTTTTAGTATAAATTTTTGTATTATTGTGAAAAAATTGACATTAGCCTACAGTTAAGATGTTATTGTTTGCTACTTAATAGTAAACAAATCAGCCTTAAAAAAAAATTAAAAGTAAATCATCTACAAATATTAGAAATCCTGTATCATTTAAACAAATAAATAGAACAAAATTATTGCACAGATAGCACAAAAATGTGTACCCAGAATGTTTATCGAACGAATTAAAAGAAAGAATAGGCATAAAGAAGATAAAAAACTAACTTACTTTAATGTTTATTCCCCGAATATATATATAATAATTTAAAAATAAATTTGTCTGAAATTACAATTGTGTACGTCCGAAAAAGCCTATGACAGGAATTTACTTATTTACAGTTTACAAAACTATTTCCAATAGGAATAGTCATCACTTATTTAAAAACATACAATGAAATTGTAAACTGTAAGTTAAGAATCTCGCAGATATTATTTCTTCCGCACAAAAAAAAAACCAAACATTTCTGTAATATAAATAAAACTATTTTTAACATGTTACTGATATTAAAAAAAGGTAAAGCACTATATTTCTATTATCAAAAACTGTTATTAATTTAGAATTTTTTCACGTTAAATATATATAAATTCATGTTAAATATATCTGATAGATAATAGATATACAATAATAGATAATAAATAATGTTTAAGCGTTCCTACAACAAGCAAAAAAAAATAAAAATTTGTTACAAAACTCTTACTGGCCCGATTTCATTTATATGTAATACACATTACATTTCCAGAAATAATACAATTCTTATGATTATTCGTTGTTTAATAAATTAAATCAGGCCGGTAAGAGTTTTGTAACAATTTTTTTTTTTTTACTTTTTGCTTATTACTCGTATATGGAACGCTTAAACATTTATTACTTCCTTGTACGAAGTAAAGTAAGTATTGCGATCGCGAAAAAGTTTGGTTTTCAGATTCCAAAGAAAATATTCATTTTAACCATCCCTGAATCCATTTTGATTAATTTCGGCTCAAAATACGTAACTGACGTCTGCACGTACCTCGTACAACTCAAAAACGATTAGCTGTAGGTTGTTGAAATTTTGGATTTAGGATTATTTTAACATCTAGTTGAGCACCTCCTCTTTTGATTGCAATCAAATGAAAGTATCCAAAAAAGCTCAGATGCCAAAAACATTTGGATTTTGGCTTGTTAAAGAAAGAAAAATTATTAAAAAATTAGTCCAGAATATTTGTTTGTTAATTTTATAAAAACGATTTAAAAAAGTTTTGTCGTGCGTTGAACCTTCCGTAAGGTGTTATAAAATGTGATTAAATACCATAAAATATATTACCTTATTTAAATAAATAATTATAAATATATATATATATATATATATATATATATAATTTATTTAAAAGAGAAATATTATTGGAAAATATTTCCACTCAGAGAAAGTGTAATTTGAAAAATATAGGCTAGTGAAAAAACGGTTTATGTAAAAAAAAAGGTAATAGTTAAATACTCTGACAAGCCCTTTTAACTTTACCGACTTAAAATTATGCTCTACCTTTTTCCTTAGTATATTCTATACTGCGACTCTTAAACTATGATATCAGTGGCAGTGTATTCGATCGTGCCCGGTGTTACGTTATGAAAAGAAATTCATAATTAGTTTGACTGTGTCGTAAAATGTATTACTAAACTCAAATCGATTTTCATGGTTGAGAAAGTATTACAAAAATACTGAATTCATAAAATTTACTAAAAGGAACGGTAATATGTAACATCTCATAACACTTAAAAAAACATCTGTGTTATGGGGAACGATATTAGATCTAGAAATGAAGTGTAGTAAAAGTGAAAGATTCTGATAAACTTAGTTCAGAGAAAAATTGTGCTATTTTTAATTAAATCCCTGTCCATTTCTTGCAAAATCACTGAGAAAAGTATGAAAGTGACTTAAAATCTAATCGGTTTCATGTACTTTACAGTACATGATCACAGAGATTACTCTCTGTGAACGTGGACAGGATATCTTAAGAGTAACAATCATTCACCAAACGAGTTTTATAGTTGACAATATACTTGAGCGAGAATGAATTTTCATATATCTTGTAAATTCAAAATATTTTTTGAAATAAAATTAATCTAGAAGTAATGCTTCCATTCATACTGAGTAATAAATCATTAATAAAATATTTTCAGAAATAATCAAAAATAACTAAGTTTATATTTATATATTTTACAAATGAAATAAAAAGTCCTTTTCATATTTTTAATTTTTTCATTCCTAATTTTATATGAAAAGAACCTGATGTGGGCACCACATGACTTCCTTGTACGCCTGTTAAATTACATATATTTTTCATATATTTATAATTTTATTACATTTTTTTGTTATTATTGAATTATTGTTTATTGTAAAACTTTTTTAAAATCACAAGTTAATAATTATTAATAAATCAATATATTTAGATTAAAAAAAAGTTAAAAAAGGAAATGAAGACGGATTCTCGCCGATGTCTTCCTCTTATAAGATCGAAGTATCTCATTAATTAAAATTTTATTGGGCTATAACTCTGGAACCAATGAAAATAAGTACCATTTATGATATGATAGCTTATTACTGCAGTTTAGAAATAGTCCAAAATTAATTTTTTTTTTGATTTTGGGTTTTTTGGACACTTTTGGTCCAGTTGATTGCAATAAAAATGGGAGGTGAACAACTAGATGTTACAACAGTCCTGATTCAAAATTTCAACATTCTACGGCTAATCGATGTGCGATACATAGTACGCACATACATACGTACGTACAGTCATTTCGAAACTAGTCAAATGGATTCAGGGATGGTCAAAATGGATATTTCCGTTGAAATGTGAAAACCAAAGTTTTTAGTGATTACAATACTTCCTTGTACGAAGTAAAAATTAATTGAAAATTCATTTAAAGATATAAAATTCAACTGTTCAGATGTTAATATCTGTTTTACATAGATCACAACATACATGTTTATTAGTATTTCGTATCGGTTAGAATTTCTTATCGTTTGAAAAGAGATTTTAAATAAAAATTAAATCTAAAAATCAAATAAACTGATAAAAATTATACATTTTTAATAATATTCAAAGTTATTTATCAAGAAGTTTTTTTTAAATTTATTTAATATTTTTTTTAAATTTCATTCTCATTTAAATTAATAGTATTTCTGCAAAAGAAGATTATGTATGAAATAAATAAATAAGACGAGTAACCTGCTTCATAATAAAAGTGATATAGAAATATGACTTATGGAGACTACTACTAAGCGTTTGGCAAGGCTTTCTGGGATGTGAGAAAGTGTGTAATAAACATCTTGTTTATTTACTTAAAATTAGACAGCTAATTTTGTTTAATTTTTGCGTGAGAATTCTTTCACTGTTAGATTTATCAGAGACTGTCTCAGGAGATGGCCCAACTTACTGGATTGATTCCAGATATAAAAATAATAAAAAAATCACTTCATTGTCCCCTCTGAAAAATTAATCGAGGTAGGCATTTTGTATTTTTTTTCTTTAAATTGATATATGGGTGTTAAAAACGGGTTGAGAGTTTTTTTTATGACATTTGGTGAACATGTAAAAGTTTAAAAATTTTATCAACACTTCCCTGGACACATTGTGTATAATTACGCAAATAAAAAATCCAATACTAAACATTGATCATGATAAAATAAAAAATTGAATTTTTAAAAAATTGTAGAACATGTTTCGTTAAAAATCTTCTACTTATGCTTTGCAGCCTAAAAACCATATATCTAGAGTACCGTGATACAAAATTAAAATTTTTTTAATTTTATGAATTTAAAAATAACCGAAATTGGTTTATTTGGTTATTAGGCTGTATTACAAAAAAAAAAAAAATGCATACTGATTGGACTTACAGTTTTTTCATTTTAATCTCAGTTAAAATGAACGCTACGGTTTTACTTTATTCGTTGATACTATTATAATGTGTATGAAAATTATATATAATTTAGTATTATTCCACATTACCAAATATTTTGAAATGATATGCCGTTGAGTACTTTCTATTATTTAATATTTTTCTGTTATAAACTTTTTGTTTGAGCTTGGAACTAATCATAATTGGAAATGACTAGGTAAAGAATAATTTTCCACATTTTCCAGAGCAAGCGACTGATTACAAAAATTTCCCTCCCGGTCCTTGATCGCTTTATGGAGAACACATTTATGTAAATTGCATAGGCCTGTTTATCAGCGCACTTAGCGCTAACTAATTTTAGATCGATTTTCATTACTATTTTAGTAAGAAACGATTCCCACCAAAATCCTCCGATTTTTTTTTCAAAATATAAGCTGGTTGAAAAAATACCTTTAAAAAAACATTATAAGATTGTCTGTAGATAATAAAATAAAATTAAAAACTTATAATTTTATGTTCAATTAAAAATATTATTAAAATCGATCAAATTGTTTTTCTTTGGGAAATTCAGATTTTAAGTTTTACAAAACAATTAACATGGCTATAAAGTTACATAATACCTTTTATTAAATGTATTAAATATATTAAATATTTACGTTGCTATGCAACTTACTGCATTGTTATAATAGAATTTAAAGAGGAAAAAACTTTTTATACGGTTGAAAAATGTTAAATCTTTGCAAAAGAGAATTTATTTAGGCTTGTTTGTTGTTGTTATAGTTTGGGTTACTTTAGTTTACGATGTTCAAGTGTGAAACATGTTTGGTACTTTTGAAAATCGTATTCAGGGTCGTGTTATGTTGTCATCTGATCCTTGTTATCGCGCATTTCCTTCCACGACTACTACTACTATTGTTAAGACAAACTTATATGGCAGAAGGAATGATTCTCAACCCCTTTCATATATATATATATCAGAAGGGGTTGTCGGTAGTTTTTTTAAGTGGATAGGACGAGGAATACGGGTGATGCGCGCAGTGCTGCCACCTGCGATATTCTCATGAAGATACAACGGACACACTAACTTCTGCCCAGTCAATAAAGCACACACGCACGCAAAGCCCTTGACCGGCAACATGGCTGAATGGTTTTAACTCATTCTCTTGCTTTGTTTCGTCGTCGCCACAAAATACATATTTTTAATACAGAAATGTAAATAAATGTTACCGAACAAAAACTAATACAGAATTCATTACACCATTTCTAATTGTTTACATCTTTTCAGTAAATTTTTAGAATCAAATTTTTTTTATTTGATAATTTTTTTAACATTAAAACTGCAGTAGTCCTAGAAAGTTAAAAAAATTTGAAGTTTTAATAAAATATAGAAATTTATATAACCTTAAGATTCTTTAATTTTTTATTTATTTTATTCTTGATCGATTTAAAAAAAATAACTGCCGTTAGATTTCAATTTAATTTATAATTTAAAATTATTTTTTCAGGAATTTTTCTCTTATTGTAACTTAAAAAACTGAAATAATTAAACTTATCATAACTCGAATACGACGTTCAAATTCCAGTCAGACTTGGCACTTTTTACACAATAAAAAAATTAATTTTTAATCTCTATTAGTAATGTAATTGAATCATTGCTTGAATTAGTAAAAGAATAAATACATTTTTTTGAAAGTATCAAATAGATTACAAAAAAATTGAATTAACAACACCTGTACAATTAATACAAACAGACTTAATGTTACTATTTCTATCACATTAACAGAACCCACCCGAATTAATAAAATCTGAGAGAAGTAAGAGTAATTTTATAAAAACACCCAAAAAATTAAAAAAATACATTATATTATTAATAATTTTTTTTTCAAAATTCTAACTAGTAGAAAACTTGATATGAGACATATACACTGCTAAAAACAGCTCAGTAATTTCAGCATGAATGAAAGCAAACCACGCCAAATATGTTACAAAAATGAATAATTAAATAATTTCTGAAGTCAAATGTTGATTTCTTTATCGAATCAAATATACTGGGTGTATAAAAAAGAATATCGGGATTTTAATTTTATAACATCTTTTGGATGAGGTGTAGTGTGGATATAAAGCTGAATCAAATAGCAAATAGAATTTTTATTTGCGCTCATAAGTTGTTGTTTCCTTATCTTTCCGCTTGATAGCGCTCCTAGTGAAGATGGCAAGTCCTGAACAGAAAGCCTTCTGTGTTGTTCAATTTTTACTAAATGTAATTACAGTTCCGTAGAAAGATTGTGATCCTTCAAGTAATAATAACACTTATCGATGGCATAATCAGTTTCAAACGAGAGGATGTCTGTGTAAATGGAAGAGCACGGGACGATTGAGGATGTCTGAAGAAAATGTTGAACGTGTCGGTAGTCTTTCTTGAGTATTCCTAAAAAGTTTATTAGGAAGACCAGCCTTATTAGCAATGCCGATGATTACAGTGTTGAATAATTTAAGGAAACGCTTATGTACGCTCGTATATCTCCTTATCGTTTAAGCTGTTGTATTCTTTAAAGCCTATCTACTGCGCTGTGCGTGCCGACTTCGTAATCGAAATGTTGCAGAATGAAGATAATGACTTTCTCGATCGTACTGTATCTGGTGAATCAACATTTCATCTTAGTAGACACGTTAAAGCACATAATTTCATTATGCATGGGTTAGAAAATCCCTACGAATTCTTAGAATGCGAAAGGGACTACCCAAAATTAAATGTTTTCTATGCGATATCCAGCAAATTTACAGGCCGTTCTTTTTCGCAAAAGCAAGCGTAATAATAGTAGTTTATTTGGATTGCTTACACGGCTCTTTCCTCAAATCTAAAATTGACCAGCGATTTTTATTTGGCAACAAGGTGCCACGCCGGCTTCTCACCGGCGTGACGCAGTACGTGATCGGTTGAATGACGGACTCAACAGAATTTATTTGCGTCAGTCTTCCTTCGGTCACCCTGTCTGACTCCATATGATCTTTTCCTTTGGGATTTTGCAAAGGATTTAATGTATGTGTCTCCTCTACCAAACAAGTCGGTAAGTAGATCTACTTACCGATTACTGATTTCAGAATTGAAGCAACAGTTGTTTCTATTACTCTAGATGTGCTGGTTAAAGTATAGGGCAAATTGTCCCATCGATTAGATGTGTGCTGCATGATGAAAGGTGCTCACAATGAAGACTTGTAGAGAAAATCTGTAACATTATGTTTTCATTCTATTTCCAATTCACTACTCTAAATCAAAGTTAAGAGATATTGAATAGCTTTAAATCCCCAGTATTCTTTTTTATACACCTTTTACTGTAAATACTGATCTAGTGAGGTACAATTCACATATTTACTCTGTTCGACACAGTAAATGCTTGAATAGTGAATGTCACTGCAATCAGAGAAATCTACTCTGGTGTCTCTTGTACCTCAGAAACTTTAGTTGGTCACAATTATTAGAAAGAGTGCGTGCCACAAAAAATTAATAGTCATTTTTTGGTGTTAAAAAGTTCATTACTTTGTCTTACATACAATTGAAGCAATACCTTGCCAAATTCAGTAGGGATAATGATTAAATTACCCATATATAAAGTAATTTTCTTTTTAATCTGTCATCTGACTGGTTTTATGTACTTCTTTAGTACTTTTCATTCTGTGCCAGTCATTAACTTCAAAATAACTCACATCAACCAGCATTAATTATTTGTTACAAATTATTTTTTACAATGTTTAATCTCTAATGTGTCTTCTACAGCATAATCACTATTCTTGGATATCTTAATATGTGATTCTTCATACTTATCTTTTATAGAAGATCTTTCCACGATTTTCGCCATTTCGTTTAAAAAATTCTCATTTTGTAATGAATCAATCCGAAATTGTTAATATTTTTGTAACATTACTTTTCAAAGAATTCAGTTCTTTGTAATTTTGACAAAATTTTAAAAAAATAAATAAATAAAGTTTAAAAGAAATCCTGTTTAAACATAAAATATATGTTTTCTATATGTAATAAATAACGATTATTTTGGCTTCTTTTTTTTCAAAATGCAGTAAATAATAAAAATGAAACAGAAAATACAAAACAAGAAAACTGTAAGAATAACAACATTCAAGAAAAGAAGGTTAACAATGTTCTATGAACACATTAAAAAAATGAATAAAGATAGATTAGCGAAGAAGTTAGTGAAATATTTTGAAAAGAAAACAGGAAACAAACTGGTTTAAAGAGATTAATGAAGAAGTGGAAAAAGAAGATATCAAAATTGAAGTTAAAATAGGAGTGATTATAGAAATATGATAAATGGAATAAAAGATTTTTATGTTGAAGAGAAGATTGCAAATCCAAAATTAAAATGAGATAAAGAAAGAATAAAAAAAAGAATTTCAAGAACTCGTAATTGCAAACTCATTTGTGACCCTAAATGACAAGAACGTATTAGAGAAAATCATTTCTTAGAATAAATAATATTTTAAGCCCTATATTAAACAAAAAAGGGAAATAAAAAGGATTTTCAAGTAAAAAAAGCTTTTTTTTTTGTAATTTAACCATAATTTTTTAGTTTGAAAATTTTCCAATTCTTATTTGACATATATAAAAATTTGAACTTTCTAGAATAAGAAATATGGTAGATTTTATAAAACCTAACACTTTGGAAAAAACCGCCAAGTTGGAGCTTCCATTGAGATTTACAAAAATATTTTCCAACGTTTTAGTTATTTGGATGAGAAAGAAAAATTTCTATAACATTAGAAGTAACCTATCTTGTAATTCAAGAACAACAGAAAACAGAAAAATAGAAGTTATGTAGTAAAAACGATTGATTAAAAAAAATTAATTGAAAATAATAATTTATTAAGTCACGGTCCTTTTTCCTGTCATTTTCTAATACCATTAATTATCTGCTTTTTAATAAAAATTAGTAAAGATAAATTTAGTAAAGACTTCTGTTCTAATTAAAAAAAATCTGATGTGGATCCCACATGAGGTACGCCTATTAAATTACATATACACATTCTTGCTGCACTTAATTTAAACTTATTACATTTGAAAGTGAGATATGATCCTCCAATTCTTTAATAAAGAATTTTTTTTTATTATTGAATTATTAGTTATTGTAAAAAACTTTTTACAATCACAGATTAATAATTATCAATAAATAAGACATTTAAATTTAAAAAAAAGGAAATGAAGTCGGATTCGAACCGATGTGCCTTCCCCATGTAAGATCCAAATATTTCATTAATTGAACTTTCATTTGGCTATAACTCTAGAACCAATGAAAATAAGTACCACTTATCGTTGAAAACCTCTCAATAAAGGCTTATTATTGCAGTTAAGAAAAAGTAAAAAAAAAAGTCCGTTTTTGAACACTTTTGGTTCAGTCGATTGCAATCAAAAGGGAAGGTGCACAACTAGATGTTACAACAAGCATAAATCCAAAATTTCAACATTATATGGTTAATCGTTTTTGAATTCTACGAGGTACATACGTGCGTGCGTATACATACAGACGTCACGCTGAAACTGGTCAAAATGAACTCAGGGATAGTGAGAATGGATAATTCCGTTAAAATATGGAAAAACCGAAATTTTTCGCGATCATAATACTTCCTTTATTTCGTACAAGGAAGTAAAAATGTAGAAAATTAAAAAAAAATAAAACATTCTTTTCTTTAAAAAAATAAAAAAAAAACGATTAGTACTATAAATTAATTTTGTTTTCAAGAAAATTAATTTAAAAAAAATTTCTCTTTATGCTATTTATGCATAACTAAAAAGAAAAGTGTGGCGCGCGCACTAATTATAAAGTTGTTATATATGAGAGCGCGCCCCATGCTTAGTCGTGCATACATAGAACATTTTTTAAAAGTAATTTTCTTAAAAACAAAATTTTGTTTTCAGTACGAATTGTTTTTTTTTTGTTTTTGTTATTTATTTATTACTTTTTTTTGAAGAAGACATGGTTTAAATTTTTTAATTTTCTCCGTTTCAGAAGTTATATTTGAACAATTAAATTTTTTTGTATTATAAAATATCTTCGTAAAGAAAATACATTTTACAACTAAAATTTTTTTTTTAATTACGTTTTTAAATTAACAAATAAGTTTTTGCTTATATTGTTTTAATTCTTTAGCAAACAAAAAAGATTTGATATGCAGTATTAATATATAATATATATTAATATATATACCTGGATAATTATTTTTCATTAGTATAAATGATACCAGTTATTTATAACTAAAATAGATGATTAGCGTATATACATTTTAGAAGGTAAATTTACACTAGTTATATTAAAATTCGCTTCAACAGCCATTTCATCTTTTTCTTTTTCTGTTTAGTCTCTGCAACCACCATAAGGTATTACTTCAGAGAATGAATGAGGATGATATATCTGAATGTAAATGAAATGCAGTCTTGTATAGTTTCAGGTTGACCACTCCTGAGATGTGTGGTTAATTGAAACCCAACCACCAAAGAACACCGGTATCCATGATCTAGTAAATCCGTATAAATTAATAGTAAAGTTCAAATACGTATAAAAGTAACTGCAACAGTCACCTGATCTATTCATACTGAATCGACAGTAAAAATCAATCGGATCGATAGCTAATCATAAGATTATCTATCTTATCAATCGATAAGATCTTATCGATTCAGTTCGCTTCCTTATTATTCCCCTGGTATTATATATATAAAATATAGAAATATATGAAATTAACAATGGAATATTATATTGTCCCCCGAGTTTCGTCTCTGACTAAAATTTCACCGTTATAAGAAGTCGGCCAATGAGTTTAATTAAGGCTGCAAGATTTGAGGACACGGTTAAGTCATTGTAGTTAAAGAAATGTATCTAAAAATTCCGGTTGATTTTCCAAAAAAAATTTCTATTTGTGTTAAATAGATATCCTTTTACTATTAAAAACCTTTTACTATTACCAGTAATAACTTAAACTATAGCCCACTTAAATTGATATTTAGAATCTGTGATGATTAGTTTTTATAACATCTATTGTTTTTGCAAATACACAGTAACTTTTATTACGATTTGAATACTTGTATTATTGATTTTATTCGGTCGTTGTGATTTAATTAAAGGTATTGTTAAAGAGAAACGGGTCTAAGGCTGACGAAACTAATCGCCGAACTCTAATAAGGCTAGTAGTGGCTGTATAAATGAAATACTATTTAGTCAATTAACTTTAAGTATCGATTTATTCCAAGGTCATTACATATATACGTGGAGTAGAATTTTGTTTGTTATCTTACGGATGTACTTTTCAATTCAATGTCATTTATAAAAAATTAAAAATTTGTTTATAAGAAGTTTCTATAAAATTATATATATATATGTATATAAAAAAAATATAAAACTTTATAAACGTACTGATTTCGAAACACTATAATTTGATTTAGACTAGCTATGATATGAATAACTAATTTAAATAATTTAATTTTATACATTTCTAATGACAAATCAGATTTTTTAAGATAGGTTAGACTGCATGTTTTGTATAGATAATATAAAACTGTTGTTTGATTTTCTTGACTATAAACTGTTTATTTCTATTCTCATCCGTTCATTTCCTATTATTACTATGCAGTAATCGATACTGTGCAGTCGAGTTTTTCTATTGTCCAGAAATCAATGTCTGAAAATTATTACCGTGTTTGAAGAAAGCAGCTTTAGCTTTCTTTTGAAAGATTCTTCATTAAATTTCGAATTTTTGAAGTCGATATTAGTCTGAAAACAACAACCAAAAACTTATTAACCCTTAATTTTGGCTTCGACTTCGAAAATTGTATTTTTTATTTTACGTTTAAAATTTATTATAAATCATAGGATATTGATTTACTTATTATTAAAAAAATAGTTGTTGTTTTTTTTTTAATAGTAATAAGTTACTTCCTTTTTTATCGGATTAGAAAAGAAATTATTAAATTTTTTTTCAAATTTTACCTTTTTTTAACAAAATACCGAAAATAAGTTTGGTTTATTAGTTTTTCATGAATATCAAAATGACTTTACTACTATGAGTTTTATTAATCTAATTTTTATTGAAAATTAAAAAAGGAGGGGTGACTGCCCACGAGTTCAACTTATTGACGTTTTATCCCGCATGCTAACAGCGTGTTATACCTAGAATTGCATCTGGATTGTCGTCTGACGTGAAGGAATCATGTCAGTGAGAAAGGGATGCAACTTTATATTAAGTTCTGGGAGATATACTGGTTGCTAGGCAGGGGGTCGCAACTATTATTATCTAACAAGCAACTGATGCACTCAGCGATCCTGAAACAACTTGTACCTACGGAATCCAACTATGGAGTACGACAAGCAAGAGTAACATCGAAGTACAGGTTGTGTCCCAATAAAACGCAACCCAACCTTATATTAGTAGGTACTGAAATAATAAAAAGGCATGTGTAAATGTAAATGTAATTTTTATTATTACCATCCATTACCTTAAATTTAGAGTAAATTTTGGAAGTGGCCGCCATATTCTTGAATACAAGCTTCAATTCTTTTTACAGCGTTTCTTGCAACTTTTCTCAAAGTTTGTGGCTGGATATTTAATACAGCTTGTTCAATATTGACTTTCAATTGTTCGTGGTTTGTTGCTGTAGGCTTTTTCTTTGAGATAACCCCATAGAAAAAAATCCGCCGCAGTCAAATCTAGAGATATTGGTGGCCACAAACCTCGACCGATAACACGATTACCAATAAATTCCTGAACGAAATCAGAAGTTGAACCTGCGTAGTGCGATGTCGCACCGTCATGTTGTAGCCAGCAGTGTCTGTCTTCCTCTTCCAAGAGTGCAATGAACTGAAATAAAATATCCTGATATCGTTCTGCATTAATGGTGTACTTGAAAAAAATAGGACCGATTATTTTCTTCCGCGATATCGCGTACCACACGCCCAACTTCTGCGGGTGTAATCGTTTTTCGTGATAAACGTGGGGATTTTCAGCGCTCCAAATTCTACTGTTTTGGCTGTTTACGTACCCATCCAAATGAAACCGTGCTTCATCTGTGAAAAATAACGAATCCATAGCATTAATTCCCTCACGCAGAAATCGACGGAACCATTGACAATATTGCAGCCGTTTTTCTTTATCGGGCTCTGAAGTCCATGAACCGTTTGAATGCGATAAGGTCGTAATTGTAATTGTTTGGTCGCCCGATGAACAGTTGATTTAGACAAATTAATTTCAGCAGACAAACGTCTGATCGATTTATTTGGCGAGGCGAGTAATCGGTCTTTGATTTCAGTGACTGTATCTGTATTCAACATTGACGCAGATCTTTTGTGTTCCTTGTTATTATCAGAACCAGTCTCTCTAAATTTTGCAACTAACCTTAATACTGATGTTTTGTTAGGAGCTGGTTTATCTGGATACTTATGGCGAAACAAATCTTGCACTGCAACCACTGATTTCGTACTGAAGTACGACTCAACATTGAAAACACGTTCATCTAGCGAAAACACCATCTTGTCTCTAGCAATACATTGAACGTTATGATTGCATTGTTCTATCGGCAGTGTTCTACTGCGGTACTCGGTACTATCGGTAGTGTTCTACTGCGTCGCCGCGATGTTCAGATGTTGGACGAGTCCATTTCAGTAACGAGTAGGGGAGTAAGCTTGACTTTTGAAATTTCATGGATGAGTGATTGATGGGTTCCGTTTTATATGGGACACCCTGTAGTAGAGAGATTTCAGAACAAACTATTGAGAAATATAAGAGAAGAGTTGTGGTTTCCGAAAAACATTGAAATTTATCAACCATTAATAAATATAATTCTGGGATTGCCAACCAGTTCGAGAAAAGATCCAGCGATTCGGTTGAGAATAAAAAATGAGACTAAAAAAATATGTCAATAGGCTCGCGGTTAACCTCCTGGATAACAGCGAGGAAGTTAGGCGCCTAAAGCGACTGCATATATTAGATCTGTAAATTCTCCAAGAATTGAGGTGAAAGCTACCTTAGGGTTTTTAACATCGTCAAAATTCTTTATTTCATTTTGCCACTAACTTTTATTGGTTCTTTGATTTCTTTCATTGTTTCTTTATTTGATTAGTTACTTTTCGTGTTATTGATAATACTATTTGTTGATGTTTTCTTTGTTTTTTATGTTCTAAACTTTATCAGTGTTCCTTGGACTCATCTTTGTATGTAATCATTTATGTTTATTATATATTTATGTATACTGTATAAGATATATATATATATATATATACAGTTCTTTGAGGGATTTGAATGGAAACCCCTCTCAGCGTGTCATTTTTTTTTTTATTCAAATCTACTTATGGTTCCGGTAAATTAAAACCGGTTGTAATTAAAAACTGACAAAAAAATGTCAAATTAAAAATATGTATATCACTCATACATTTTTAAAAATATTTTATTAACATTTGCAATAGTTTTTTAATATATATATGTCATGAATGTAGCTAACGGGGTGATAAGGGTTCTGTAGGCCCCGCCTAAATTGTCGGGCGATGAGGGCTTATAAGACTTTATCATTCAGGGATTAAATTTAGTAATTTGGGTCTAAAAAATCCATTTTTAGCGTTTTACATTTACGTAATGTATAATATCTCAAAAATATTTTCACAAGATTTGAGATAAATCGGTACATAATCATCTCTTTAGTCATTAATCTCCTCCTACATACTTTAACCCGTCGTTACTCTACCCTGCAAGAGTAACGCCGATATCGACGTGTGAGCGCCGCGCTCACTCTGGCACAATACTAATAAAAATAATTGATTACTGTAGAATTCCCACAAGCCAGAAATGCAACACTTGCTTATCGCATTTCAAACACATGCGTAAGCAGCTAGACGGTGTTCCTAGAATCTTCAAAAGTTTTCAAGTTCTTTTGCCAAGTTCAGCTAGTCCTAAAAAAGTGGATGAACTAAAAATCTTAACAATGTATTATGAAAACAAATGTTCTGAATCTGTCCTCCAGACGGAGTATTTATTTGGTGCAAGGAGATAAAGTCATTAAATTTAAAATGCGATCTAGGAGTGATTGAAGTATTGCTATTCGCCGAATATCCATTAGCTGTTGAAAGTTTTAGCGACTCTTCCGGTAACATCATGTACTAATGAATGCACGTTCTCCACAATGAAGAGAGTCAAAACGATTGCGTGTAAGAAGTCGGGTGATGGAAGATTAAGTTCGTTAGTCTCTTTGTCAGTCCATAGACATATTACTGTTAATCCTGATGAAATTTTAGGTATTACGGCTAGAAAGAAAAATCAACGACTAGCTTTTAATAATTCATAACTTTTATTGGAGTGTAAATGTTTGAGTGTGAAGTATAAATGTGGATGATGAAAAAGATTATATAATAATATTATGATTCTTGTTTGCGTTGTAAATGATGTATTAAATCTAAGCACATCTATTTTTATTTTTCAAATGCAATGAAATATAAAAGACCGTTCCAATATAAAATGATTTTCATTATAATTATTATTATTTTATCATCATCAGCCCCCTTAGCCCCCCAAAAAAAATTCTAGCTACGTGTCTTATATATATATATATATATATATATATATATATATATATATATATATATATATATATATACATAAAAAACAAAAACTAAATATTTTGTTTCATGTTAACATTAGATCTACCAAGATAATTTGAAAAAAGTTATTAACATTAAACAATATAATAATAAATAAAGTAAAAAAATATAATTACGTTAAAAGCAGTCTAGAAATGATTTTAAACAGTTTTTTTTTTTACAAGTCTGACGATTTTATTTATCAGTTAAGACAAACTATTTAAAACAAATTAAAATTTAGTTATTTATGAAAATTTATTAAATTTACGTAACTTAATTGTTAAAAAAAAAAACCCAGAAATAATGATTAATTTTTTTTTTTACCCTATTTTATAAAAATAAACGTATTACATATTACTAACTTGTACATACACGCAGAATGTATTCAGCTCACTTAATAATGTCAGCTGTTATTAATTTAATAAATGGAGTTGGTTGATGGATGATAATCATCAAATTAATTACTAGTTAATGCCAACTGTCGGCAATAAAGGGAAGCATGCACGTTAAGTTACTTATTCTTTTTCACACACCTGAAAACCATGTAGAATTAGTTATACAAATTTGTAGCATTTATTTTGCATAATATAACTTGTTTTTTATATGTATTTATTTATTTTTTTTAATTTTAAAACGTATAACTATTCATAATATAACACTTACTTTCATATATTTAAATTAAAATTAGTGTTGAGCATTTTACCTCATTTATTTATCTATTTTATTAATTTATTATTATATTCATTTTTTTGGCTATAGAGATATATAATGCTGTAACTATAACCGGGTTCGAATCCCGGTCAGGCATGGCATTCTTCACACACGCTACAAATCATTCATCTCTCATCTTCTGTATAGTAATGCTTAACTGCGGCCCCAGAGGTTAAAAAAAAAAAAAAAAAAAAAAACTATAACCGGAGGTCCCGCGTTCGAATCCCGGTTAGGTATGGCAAAATTGCCATTTTGTCTCATCCTGTGAGGCAATACCCCGGAGGCTAAAAAAAGCTATAACGGGAAAGTATTTAGATAGCTCAATACAAAACTGTAAATAATTGATCTTAATTTAAATTTTATGCCTAAAGAAAAAATTTAAAAAAGCATTTTAACAAAAAATAAAAAAATTATTAGCTGTATTATTTGATTTTATAACTCTATTGACAGATTTTCTTCAAACTTGGCAGACAATTACTACCTTCGGGGAAAAACAACGTATTATTCTTTTGCAAAAATTGGAAAAACAGGTCAGAATATTTTGGTCGAAATAAAATTTCAAATCTTTACTTGGGCACTTTAGAAAAAATGTTTTCTTATAAAAGCTGAAGTTATTTTCTTATAAAGATAACAAATTACAAGAAATGTTTATTTAATATTCGCTTTCCTCCCCAAAAAATAATTCTATCTTGTTATCAAACCTTTTTACCCACCGAAAACGTATGATGATATTTTTTTTGTTGTAATTTTCCAGAAAAATTTTAATAAAAAAATCTGATGTGGACAACACATGACTTTCTTGTACGCCTGTTAAATTACATATACACATTTTTTTACAATCAGAGATTAATAAATTATTAATAAATGAATATATTTAAATTAAAAAGAAATGAAGTCGGATTCGAACCGATGTGCCTTTCCTTGTACGTCCAGACATTTCATTAATTAAAAATTTATTTGGCTGTAACTCTGGAACCAATTAAAATAAATACCAATTATAACATATCGTTGAAAAGTTCTCAATGAGGGCTGATTACTGCAGTTAAAAAAAGTAAAAAATTCCAATTTCTTTTGATTTTGGGCTTTTTTGAATACTTTTGATCCAGTCGATTGAATAAAAAGGAGGTGCGCAACTAGATGTTACAACAGTCCTAAATCCAAAATTTCAACATTCTACGGCTAATCGTTTTTGAGTTATGCGAGACACGTACGTACAGATGTCACGCCAAAAAATAAATATAAAAATATTTATTTTTGTTAAACAATAACAAACTGTTAAACAATATAAAAATAATATTTATACGGAGTGACAGAGATGTGTACGCATTTTGGAATGAACCGAACAGTTACTCTAACCTGTAATTTTTTTGTCGTCCCATGTGTGTGAACTATTGCCATTTATTTCAGTTACCATGCCTGAGTGGTCAGAGGAACACCGCGTTTCACGTACGATGCGTATGTGAGAGGCGGGGATTCGAATTTCCAGGTTTGGAGGTGTTCCTTAGCCCCTTCGATCTCCCAACCTGAGTGTGTGTGACTTCTTTCTGTGGGTATACTCAAAGATGCGGGTGTACGTCGAGAAACCCTGTACACTACAGCGACTGAAGACAGGTATTCGTGGGGAGGACAACATATCACGCAGGTGACACTAGAACGGGAGTGGGTCAGCTTCATTTCTCGACTTGAAACATGAATCAGGGAACGTGGAAATCACCTTCCAGATGTAATTTTTGCCACCTAACATAAATAGTATGTGTTTCTCCACATATTCCAGCCAACATAATAAAGTTTGGTGAAAAATTACTTGTGTCGTGTTCATTCAAAAACGGGTATACTCTTTGTCACTCTAAAATAAGTTTATTAAGTAATGCTCTTTCAGACAAAATTTAAAAAAGACAAATTTTTTTAAATTATTTTTTGATCGATCTATATACTTTCCCGTTATAGCTAGTTATATCGCTGTAGTCAAAAAAGTAAAAGAAAATTCTCGTCTATTTTGAAGTTTAATATCAGTGCTAGGAATATATTTTATCAAAATATATTGAAAAAGGAATTTATCAGTTAAACATGCGATACTTGATACTAATGAATTTTTATAAACCTATTGAAGTGGGTTGCGGATAATATTCTAATATATTTAAGTTATATCAGATAGGCATGTAATTTACTCATAAATAACATCTAAGGAAAAGGTTTACTAATAAATTTAATATCACTATAAATTTTTGTAATAGCGACTTTAAAGTATAGATATACAGCGCAGTAAATTTTTATTTTATGTTTACAACATATAAAATTTTATAATATTTTGTTTGATTTAACCAGTTCCTTTTGATATAGTTTATTATGTCAATAATAACTCTTTTAAAGAAAATCATTCAAATTACGTTAACTTTAAATGATTCGCTATTACAAATATAAAAAAAAACTTAAATTTGTCTATTTCTGTTTATGTTGTTAATACGTTAGTTAATACTATTAATACTGCCACCACAAGAGTAACAATTAAGTATGAATGGAGTTAAGGTAAAACGCGTATCTATCTCCTACTTACAAACTATATATATATATATATATATATATATATATTATACTTTTTTTTATTCTCCTTCGATTTCCCCGCCCCTTGGAGCCGGATTCACAACTAAGCATACGCTCAGCTCCAAGGGGTGCCATCGCTTCAAACTACCTCGGAAGGGCAGAAGGCCCCGCCCAGGCAGCCGGGACTAGGTCTTTCTTGCTTGCCATGACTCAAATGAGGGGATCCCAAAGGGTTCCCCTCACTGGGACTCCGGTCTTAACGCTCGCAATTAATGAGGAACACCTAAGTGATCCCCCACCGGGACTACGGTTTTACTTTCCCTCCAACGGCAATGCATGAGAGTCCCCATCCGATCATCGAAGATGAGGCTGTCCCTTGCAGATACCACAGCGCAGCTGTGCACATATTCATGGCGCTGGTGCAGGTGGGGCCATCTTACATCCTCGACTCCTGGGTGCATGTCCGTGCGATGTACATGACAGATAGCGGGGTTCTTGTTTGCCTCCTTATGTTGTCGGCCATACCGCAGGTAAAACAATGATCACGCCGGTCTGAGCCAAGATAAAACTTGGCCCTATGCCCTATACCCCAACACCGAAAGCAAAGGTGATCTGAGGCACTTGGAGTCACCCGACAGGCCACCCAGCCAATGCGAATACGCCCGTCGGATAGTAATTTCTCTGCAAGAAGAGGTGGCACGGCCAAAGTAACCACCTGTGTTGACCCGCAGGCCGGCCGCATAGACAGAATTTTCACGAACACTGACTCCCCATGACCTTACGAAGCTCCTTCATGAACTCATCCCTCGTTGTAAGTACATCTAAGTCCTTGACAACAACATGAGTCCTCTTACCACCCTTCCCAGTTAATGCCGCAGTCGTGCCCTCGATCTTCTTCACAACGTCTCTGCTGAGTTGTTCTGCAACACCACTGGTCACGGATCAATCGAACTGCCCCTGTCTTCCCCAGATAAATTACGGGCAGAAGACTACACAGCCAGGACCTGACAACGACTTTCGCCTTCCCGCGCCGAGCCAAGTCCCAGATCCACGGGGCCTTGCAATAAGTCGGCACATGTCGCGGAGTGATCGACACTAGCTTCCACATCTAAGCTCCACGTGCACCCCACTCCCTCCATCAGATCAGTAATGTCCTGTACTAATTTAAAGAGGATTGGAACTATATGTAGAGGAATATAGACTATATTTGTTAAAAAAAAAAAGCTAACGTAAGAAGTTTAAATTCTCAATTACAATGTTTTTAGGTATACAAGTAAACTGCTACATGCATGAGCATTATATTAGGCTAGTACGTATTACCTTTCCTGTATCTCTCCTTAAGAATCCATGTATTATATTCTGAAGCAACCACAATAAACTGAACTTATATAATCTATTTAGTATAAATATTTACAGAATTGAAATTTTTTTTAAATTATAAATTGAAACAATAGTATTAAATTTTTATTACAGTTAATTTTTCTCTCCTTATAATCGTAACCTAAAATATATATCACATAAAATATACTTTCAACTACAGTGGAGTAAGTTCTAATTTAAAATTTAAAAAAATTTTCTAGTGACAAAATTTTCGGAAATTCTATTTGCTTTGAAATGTTGTTATAATATGTACTCAAGTAATTTATTAAAAATTAGTTTTTTCCAAAAGGGGAGGATGATAAAATCCCCTTTAAATCGAATCAAACTGAATGTTTTACCAAATTCAAAAAAATTAGATTTTAATTCGATTCATACGCATGTTCAAGTCTTACTCTTAATGAGATTAATCGATTTTGATTTTTTTTCTATTATCTTCTGGTGGTCTCGATTTTTTCCAGATTACATAACTGGATTTTTTAAAATGGAAAACTGCATTAACTTCATAAACGATTTGAAGGTATTTTTAATTCATTTTCCATCATCATTGCTTGGTATTAGATTGTTTTAGCAATTACAGTATAGATTATTACCTGATAAATACTGTGATATTAATTACATTTATGCGATACATCCGGATGATAGAAGCAATGCGTATGCGTGTTGTTTCTCAAAAGAAAAAGCACATTAATTTGTTGCTTTGCATTATTTGTTCCAGTCTTTCTTATGATCATAACACATTTAAAGCTCTAGAGGTACAAAATACACTAATTAGAGTTTCTTTCTCTAAGGGTAATGACGTTTTCTGTATAACCAATCCTTTTTATGACGAATATAAAAAGGCGTGTTAAGGCGCCTATATTTTTATGCGCGAATCGTGCAGCCATAAAAGAATAAAGACATGATTTAGTCAGCAATAATGGGATTATTACAGAACAATACTTAGGGAAGAAAATTATGAATATCACATATATTGGTAGGTAAATTACTATATGCTCTCTTTTTATACTTTAATGTTCACCCAGTAATGGAGTTATCTGGATAAATTTACGCCTAAAATCATCATTAAGGTTCAGTAAATATATTGGTAAAAACAATTTAATCAGACTGGCGCGGCGGTTCTTGAGTTTTAAACAAATATCGGTAGATAAAAACAAATGGGCATTTTGATATGAAGACTTGCGGTAAATTAAAGTAACTACATTTAAAATTTATTCTCATCTCTTAAAAATACCGGTTATATTCATTTAATTATTATTTTTAAATTTATTTTTATGTCGTTACTTTTAAAATTTGAAACGTTCATTTATAACACAAAATACGTGCACTTTTTAGATTAAAATACACTCTAATTTAATAGATTAATTTTTATTACTATTATAAATAATAATTAAAACTAAGTCTGTTAATTAATTAATGAAAGACGTTAAGATGGTGGTAATTAATTTATCCACCCGACAATTTAGGTTTAGTTTGGGGAAACTGTCAGCCATTAATCTTACCACGAAGATTCAACCCTCATCTTCATCTTAACGTCTTCATTATGTCATATTATTTAATTTACAATATTACAGGAAATGATTGACTGACAGGTTACACTTTAACTATTTAATTTTATAAAATTTAGAAAACTGTTTAAACTCTCTTGTAGTTATACAGTTTCTTTAATTATTATTAGCTGATATTATACAGGTACTGTATACCTGATAAACATATTTATCAGGTATATTACCTGTTAAATATTCCTGATATTTTTCTTTTATATTCATCATAATAACAGGTACTTTTCATTAATCAGGTACTGTTATTATATTACAGTTTTCTTTAATTATTATTATTACTTTTTTCAATCTGATTTCACAGACAAAAATGTTGGCAACGGTATTGCTAAACTTCCCGGCATTTGTGAACGGTTTAAAAGTTTCCTATCTAAATAATAAATTGAAAATTATTATAATCCGTTACAATCGTGCTTATTTCCTTCTATACTATTTATTTTTTGTTAAATATTTAATCGTTATTTAAAATCTTTGATTTTTTTAAATATTACATATATTAGTTTTAAAAAACATGTTAACAAATTCCAGTTTGATTTCCTCGAGCACTTTCGGCTATTCTGCCATCTTCAAGAGGAATATAATTATGGTTAAAATTATAAAACTACCATAATTGAATTATATATATAAAACAATTCACCGTCATTTTATTATTTGTCAAAAGTTAAAGTTTAAGTTTAAGTGACTACGTCCGTATCGTAATAGTTTGTCAATTGTTATGAGCTCTGTAAATTGAGGGATCAATTTAGTCAATTATTATTGTTTATCTGCTTATACAAAATACCATGCTTAAAATAAAATGACGTCAATTGTTATATATATAATTCAATAATGGTAGTTGTATAATTTTAATCATAGTTATTATATTCCTCTTGAAAATGGCAGAATAGCCGAAAGCGCTCGATGAAATTAAACTGGAATTTGGTAAGTTTTTTTTTTTTTTAAATTATAGGTAGTAGTTATAATACCAAACGGTATCATGTTCGAAAAACTAATATCTTAAAATATTTTTAAAATTAGGAGAAATTCAATTCTGTTCTAAGGTAAACTATTAGGTAGTTCAAAACAACTAAAATTAAAGTACATGAAACGTTCATATTTTAGCTCCCACTTTGAATAATTTCCATTTTGAAAAACTGATAAAATAAATTTTAGGATTAGTCCTTTATTTTGCAATTACATTAAATTGATTTAAAACTAGCCAGTCAGGACTGCACGCTCTGTATCCCCAAAGCGTTCGTTATCCTCGTGGTTGTGAAAGTATTAAATATTTTACAGATATTCTTTAAAGAAAAACATTCATTTTACATCATCATATTTCTGTTACCCTGTAACTATGATGAAAGAAATATAATAATGAATCAAAAGGATTAATTTTTTCTTTAATAAATATTTCTAATTCACAACTTCACACCCAAAGGAGCTAAGGCCTCCTTTAGGTGAAAAGAAAGGATCTATGGCTTAAACATTTTTCCTGGGATAACAAAAATATATCCTGAAAATTTGAAAACAATGGATGGTTGGTTCTCGCGTGATATTATTGCAAAGAGACAGTCCCACAAACTTTCGTATTTATATATAAAGTGCATTACTTAAGTTAAATTATTATCTGATTAACAAAACTACTATCGATAGGACAAAAAAAATAGTTAAAATTAAATTCTAAAAGATGTGATTATGAATCACCTATAACCTTTTTTTATTACCGGTTGTTATATTTGTAATATTCCAGTTAGAAAAGTATTATTATTGATCATTTGAATCCCGCCGAATGTTGGTTTTCCCCGATTTTCTTAAGGACAAATAGTTAAAACATATTAAACTAGGTTGCAAAATTATGTATGATTGTATATACATAGTATCCCGAGAGGTTTTGGCCAATTTGTAATGAACTGATTCTGGACATCAAAATAACAAAATCGTTCACGTGGACAAATACTCAATTTCGCTTCACTTTCCTTCTGTCTGCCATTTTGTGTTTTTTCAATAAAGTTAATGTCGTAAGAAAAAACTGAGGTGTAATGAAATTTGATATATATGTTTACTCAAAAAATAAATAAATTTAAAAATTTTGCCTTTGAAAATTCCAAAAACTTTTCTACTTAAATATTTTAATCATTAGAAGCCCGGAAATATTAGTTTTATGGAATTGTGCTATATTAAATAAAATGTCAGGATTTTGAAGTGAGCAAACTGATATCTCATTTATTTGTGGGTAGCAGATATGACAAATTATTATAGTAGATCGCGAAAATTATGCAGTCGAAAATTGTATGCCTGTTTTTACTTCCTTCACGAATTAGAATGAAAACTATTAATCATTTCTATATTATTAAATTTTTATTAATTGAGTTAAGAGATCAGTTAAGCATTTCATAACTTGGGCTACCCTTTTTGATTGTAATATAAATTAAATTTAATGGAAAATAAAAGATCACCTTGTTTATTTGTAAAATACAAGAGTCCATAAATCAATAGATTTTTTCCTTTGGAAATTTTAGACTATTTGAATAGTTATTTTTTCTAAATGTGGCATTATCAGGATGGTAGGATTATCTTTATCAGAAGATAGGTGGTAAAATATTCTAAACAATAAAAGTTGTGTAAGTTTTTCTACGTATTGACTTAAACCTTTTGTTTTTTTATATACTTTTATTACTAATTATCAGCATGGAAGTAGTTTCCATCACTTATTACAATGGTAGAATATAAATTTAAAAATATTTTAACAGTTAATTTTTTTCTCTAAACGTCCCAAAATATCGTCATTATAGGTTTTGTTAAGTACGTTTTATTACATCTTAAGATAAAATATCATATGATCGGGTTGTGAATTTTCCTATTTTACAATTAAGTTAAAAAAATATAAAAATTTTTTTTAATTATTTTTCTTTTGATAATAAAATAACTGAACAGGTGAAAGAAAAGTAAGGCAGTACGGCTAGTAATATTGTTTCACTTTATCTCTAGAGGAGAGGTTAAATTTTAAGCTCTGCAAATTTCGGGATATTCAACCAGCCATATTGTTCGCAATTTTTTTCGTCAAATTCTTTTGTTATAACTAAAACTTTAACAAAGATGAATAACTTTTTTTCTTATCATTTGTTAAAGTTTTTGTAAGGAAAATTAATTTTACCCATGGTAGTATGAATTATTAGAAATATGAAAACTTATTAACAAAATTCAACTATATTATAAACAAAAGAAATAAATTTAACTACAAAACGACATTAATTACGAAAAATTAAAGTTTACAATTTAACTGGGGTTTAATTTTCGCCTTTTTGGTGCCTGATTTAATATTAACTTTTTTTTTTAATCTCTTTTTCTTCTTTTCCCCCGGGCCGGATCCTGTAGTTAAGTATTACACAACCCAGGTGTCATTTACTCTTAACGGGCCTTCACGTCTCGGCCCGCCGGTCCGATCTCACTTTGCGCCCGCCCCAAATCCCCAGAGTAGGATCCACCAGGCCCGACTATGCCGTCCCTGGATTCCCACTCCGGGAACTCTGTCCTTTTTGCTCTGGAGTGCGAGATTCCCCGGGCCACACTGCTACCGCACCCTCGTGCAAGCACGTGCGAACTACAGCTCCGAAGAGGGCTGTCCCTCATCCGCGAGTCCTCCCCCGATCCTTTTTCTGAAGAACCCTCGCCACGAACCCGGCAATGGTATCAAAACTCTTTTGATTTTTGGGCTCTGCAACATGGTGCCGATAATGTTCTCCACGCTGAGCGGTCCGGTAATCGCCGAGCAAGATAGGCGGTATTCACCCCACTGAGGGCAGCAGAACACCATGTGTTCTGGGATATCCGGGTCGCCGCAGTTAGGGCATCCGCCCTACTCCTACCACACAGGTAGGCGAGGAAGAAAAAAGTATTATTAGAGACAATACAAAAGTACTATTAAAGATAAAAGACAAAAATATTATTAAGTCACAAAGACTTTGTGACTTAATAATGTTCGCTTAAAAAATAAAAATTGACTGCAGTATTTCAGGTTCTTTTTTTACTTCAAAATGGTTCTTTTTTGACTTCAAAATGTTCGCTTAAAAAATAAAAATTGACTGCAGTATTTTAGGTTCTTTTTTTAATTAATTATATGTTTTATGCCTTTAAATTTAAAATAGGGATAGACATACAGAAAACAAACCACTCACATGAATAAGGTATTTCATATGAAAATACTAAAATAATACTGTGATATTTTGCAGAACTGGATTGGTTTATTGACGGCCGATTAAGATATACCAATCAATATTAAGTAAGAACAATGTAAAAAAATTACAGATATGTTATAACTGTATAAGTGACTATATAATTTTTCATTGAATAAAAAGTCTTCTATTAACGTTACCTTTTTTTTTACTGTTTAGCCTCCGGGTATCACTATCAGGTATTACTTTAGAGGATGATATGTATGAGTGTAAGTTAAGTGTAGTTTTGTACAGTCTCAGGTCGACCATTTCTGAGATGTGAGGTTAATTGAAACCAAACCACCAAATAACACCGGTATCCACGATCTAGTATTAACATTATCTGGAATAAACTTACTGAAGGACGATTAGAGTAATTCTTGGACAAATAAAATAACAAAAAAAAAGAAAATGAAACAAAATTGTATTACAAATTAAAAACATAATGCTATCTCAACTCTTCTTTAATTCTCGAATTTTAGAATTGATCGGCAAAATAAAAAAACAAATTGCCAACACTTATTGACTGTTTAACAAATTTAAGATTTTTCATTGGTTATTTTGATAAAATATTTATTAACTTTCAGTACCATAGAATATAAATATGACTCTCATGAGTCTAGTTGAACAAAACCTTTTACTTAAAATTCCTGATATACATAATAATTATTATTTAACGCATTTTAACAGTTTAATAAACCGGTTTTCAATTCGACACGTACATATTGCTTTTATATTAGATTAAGTTTACTATTTATGGATTTATGGATTATTATTTATTTATTTGATGTCTTTTTCTTAATTTATGGGGGAAGTTTAAGTTGATGAATTCGGACAAGTTTCTTTCAGGTAATATCAATGGAAGCTTTTTAATTATATGGTCCTCAGACAATCTGAAGATATTTTTTTTTTTTGTTACCATCTTCGCTTAGTATTGCATAATTATAAAGTCATCATGTGTAATCTGAAGGCTTTCTGATACATCACCTTGCTGGCCAGTTTTGGTATATAGATTAGAACGCAGGGGTTTTTGATCAGTTAGTCTCTGGTTTCATTCCCGACTACGGCATTTTTTCTCCTAATATCTTCCTGGTTAATATCCTTGCCGATCTCCGTGGCGGAGTGGTAGCGTCTCGGTGTTTCAGGCCCCTTTCAGAGGTCCCGGAATCGAATCTATCTCAGGCCTGGCATTTTTCATATACTACAAAATTCCATTTCCATATTCCAATCACAAGCTTCAAGCTTATGTGGCGATATCATTAAGAAAAAAAAAAATACAGAAATATGTACAAAGTTTTAATAATAATAATAAATGCGAGAAAAAGTAGTTATGTGAGGATCCATGAAAAATACATAAAATTTTAAGTTCAACTTGCAGAAATTTAATTAATCAATTTTTAATTTTGTTTCTAGGTTATCCTGAAAGACCTCAGCACTTTTACAAATTGTTAGGTAAGTAAATAATACCTTTTATAATCGAATAAGGTTATTCTTAACTAAATTCTGTTTTAAACTTAAAGAAAATAAAACTAAGTTTTAGATATTCTATTTTTTTTTTTTTTTATAAATATATATTAAAAGGTTATCTTTGTCAATCAATGAACGATTGAAGCAATAGTAACGAACAGAATTTTTTAAATTTTTTACCACCCTCTCAATATTGAAAAAAAATTATTTAAGTTATAATTTTCTCATGTATAATAATAATTATCTCAATATATTATTATATGAAAATAAATTTCATGTTTTTTACTTGCTTTTCTTTAACTCGCATTGTTTTTTTTCATGTTTGTCCTCAAATCTTGCATTCTTAATTTAACATACTTCCTGACATTGCCGATTGATGAAATTTTGCACAATTGCTAAGGTCGGGTGACAATACAATATCCCACCATTACTTTAGCAAACATCCTCTTGTACAGGTATAAATTAAGAGTGGAAATTAAGGGTGTGGATGTAAAAAATTGTGAAATCTGCAAAACGGCTATGCAGGGGTTTTGAGGTCACAGATGACAAATCCGATATCCGTTTGACATAAAAAAATGACGAAAACTTGGTACTGGAGATTTTTTGATTTTGAATTTGACATTTTATATACACAATGATTTTTGGCGGGCAGTATGTTGAGACACAGTTCCTGACGATTCACTCGGCTACGGTTGATTAATCCAAATTAAACACATGCAATGAATCAATTTGATTAAAGTATGACTAAAAAGTATAAAGCAAGTTTTTAAATATTTTGATATTATTAGAGAATTATTTTATGTTTTTAGAATACAAGCAATTTTACTTTTTAAAAAGTATAGTATCTAAAATCGCATTATTAAACCAATAGCGGATATTAGTCATTTTTTATAATTTATAGATAAATGCATCATCTGTTATATTTTTTTTTTATTTATTGTTTTATATACAGTAAAAAAGACTACAGTACATTACTCTTTAAAAAATAACATTTTAGAAAGATTATTGAATTTTTTTTAACAAATATCAGTGAAAAAGTGTAGCAAACTCACTGATTCGTTTTGTTAAATTAGAAATAAATAAAGTAATTTTTTTGTCTATCTAATTTCACTAGAAACTGTAGAGAAATAACCAATTACAGTTGTTTAATGATAGATAAATTTTGCTTTGTCTGGGATTTGAACCCAAAATCTTCCGGATGGAAGGATAGAACTCAGTTACAGAAGTCCGCGTCTAATAACAATAAAAATCTGTTGATAGAGTTTATAGTATCTTTAATAGCCTTTTACATGAAATAGTATTTAATTTAGTTCCCTGAAAATAATTTTAAAAGTTAATGCATTTAATCAGAATGGATTTATTTTGTTTTTATTCTTTAAGGTTTTTTACTTAATTTGATTTGAAGTTTTATGTAGTAGAATAATTGAAAGTGTTAGAAAATTAAAATAGTAATTACATATATATATACTATTCATACTTTTATCACCTAATCTAAATAGGTAACTGTTAATTTGACAGAAAAATTATACATTGACATATTTTTAAAATCTAAAATATAATGCTAATTTTTTTTAAATTCATTGTAGAAGCTGTGTAGGTAAATAAAGGAATTCCAAAAAAAAACTTTTTTTAGAGTTAACTTTTTTATGAGAATAAGTAAATAAAGGAATTTAAAAAAAACCTTTTTTTTAGAGTTAACTTTTTTATGAGAAGACCCTATTTATTTTTTTTTTTGTATTTTTTTATTATTTTTAAAAATTTAATTTAGATCTTAAAAAATTATCATGTTTTCTAGAATGGTAATTTTTTTTATTAATCTTGGAAAAATTTCTTAAAAGTCCAAATTTTAAACAGATGGGAAAAGTTTTATTTATAGTTTGAAGCATACTTTTTGAAGTCGTTTTTATTATTTATTTTGTTTATTAGAAGAATTAATATTGATATATAAAATACAACTTGCTAATTCTTTTACATTTTTCCGTTAATATTTCAACAAGGAAAACTAGTTATAAATGTTTATCAGTTTAAATTGATTTTTGTTATAAATATATATATAATCATCAGATATGTAGAATGTGAGAGAAGGAAAAGGGAAAAGTTTGATCTCGCTAATCTAATAAATATCTAACACAAACATATCACCTAATTTTAGGTAATGTAATTTTTATTTTTTAAAGTGTTTGTAAAAAAAGAAAATATGTAGAACACAACTAATTAAAAATTTATTCACTAAATACGTTAAATTCTGCGAAAAGGTTGTTAAAATGAAACAAGCTTAAATTCCACATAATTCTATCTTGTTTTTGGAACTGTTTCAAGTATATTTTATTTTTGTAGGAAACAAAACGCATCTTTACAGGAAAAAGGGGGAATTGGGCGGGTAGGAAACACCTCCGCGCATTTTATCGCGAGCCTTATTTGTGCTTGCGCCATCCCAGTACCAATTCTCGGTTTATTGCAAAGGGGGTCGGTCCGATTTGTGGTTTCCTTACCGCTATTGGTCCACCCTCAGCCTATTAAGAAAGTGGCTAAATGAATTACTTCAAACTTTCCTCTACCTTCTCTTTCCTTGTTATTCTATCTCGTTCTGTCTTTACCGTTCTCCCCTTCATGCTATAACACCTTTAACCTCTTTTCTACGTAGTAAAGTCGACCGCTTGTGTAATATACACTACCCGTTGCGACTGAATTCCGGTTAGGATAATGACCTAAGGGGGGATTTCCCCCCTTTATATTGTTACTGTTTGAAAACGATTTATATATTTGTCTTAATAATAATTAAACCGATACTTAACAATAAACGATGCTCTTCACATCTAACCTCATAATTAATTATTATTTTTATTTAATAATATTATAAATATTATTATTATTATTTGTTACATCTCGTCTAACAAAATCAGGGTATTCAACATTTTATGTTTTGAATGTTTTCTTATGTTGATCGTTTTGTACGTTAAAAATTAATTTCATTGTACAGTTTTGTTGTTTTTGTACGTAAAGTATATAATTTTTCTTGGTAAGTTTTGAATATTCTGAGTATCAAAGAATTAATCGTAAGTAATTTTTAAAAACGTCAGTTTCTACTCTCTAAACGCATAAATAAGATCTTTAAATCTTTTGACACGTATTTTATAAAAGGAAAAGAAAAAGTCACTGATTTTAAACATATTTTGTTTTATTTGTCTGGAAATATCAAATATAAATAGTTGAAAGTATTTTAACTAGTCAAATTTGGCTATTTAGTTATCACTTTTCAATTTTCCGTTGAAAAAATCTGTTAAACAATTTAAAATTGTATTTTTGAGTTTAGCAAACGAAGATATTCGAATGAAAATAATTTTTTTTATAATTATGGTAATTGAAATCGTTGAAATGATCGAACATTGAAAGTAATTTAATTAATTCTCAGAATTATTACGAAATCTTTAATAATTAATATTCCCGTTTATTATTTAATTGTTAAATTATTATTATTAACACTATATTCTTGTTATATAAGTTATTTTTAGTAATCATTTTGATCTACTTGAATTGAACTACAATTTGCTTAGTAGATATATTTTGGGAGCGCGGAAATTTGTATTTTTAATCGACTTCAAACAGAAAAAAGGCTATGAATTTCAATTTCATTTGTATGTAAACTATTTTTATGTATGACAAACCTTTTTTCTCAAATTTTATCTCCTTCGATGTAAAGAAAGTTTTTCTGGTGGTCATCTCAATTTATTTTTGAATGAAAAATACCTGTTTTAATTAAACAATTTGAAGGTGTATTATAATCTTTTTGTTTTTTCAGTACCAAACTTTGATGATTATTAGATTATTATAGAGTAAATCTGTACGTATTCTAACGTCGTTCTACTATTCAATGTATTTTCACGCAAAAAAATCAAGAAAATCTGTTGAAAAATATGCGTTAATTAAATGCGTTAAACCGATTTAAAATTTTTTTTTACTATATTATATATATATATATATATATATATATATATATTTACTATATTACATATAGTATAATATAATTATGATTATATATATTATATACTAATTGCTTAAACTTGAGTAAAAAAAATTATAAATAAGCCGGAATTTTAGAAACATAAGGTCACATTCAAAAGAATATCATTAAATCATTTCCCTGCATTCCTTATCTCATTTTAGTGAAAATAATTTTATCCCTTTAGCATTTGTTGGAATTGAAAATGTGTAACTGTTTCAAAATTCTGTTGCATTTTTTAATAGTTATTCCGTTGTTTATTTAATAGTTAACTAAGGTAATAATAAATAATTTTTATTAAAAGTAACTTCTCAGATTAAATATAACGAGGAGATATCTGAATTCATTGACACTTCCTTAGGTTCTCCTCAGATCTCAGTATTAGGATCTACCCTGTCTCCATCTTCACTGCGGACCTTTGAATCACAGATAATACCACTGTTGTATCATTTGCCAAAGACACGGCAATCGTAGCTATCGATGATGATCTATCTAACTCAAGCCTCGACTAAGTTGCAATCTGGTTTAGACCTTCTAGCTGAGAGGTTGAGGAGATGGAAGTAAAAGTCATTGAAACGAAATCTTCTCACATTTCATTCGCGATGAGAAGAGGTGACTGCCCAAAAATCCATTTAAATAGAGGTTACATCCCGTGAGCTGAAAATGTACAGCATTTAGGTTTTCATCTAGATATTAATCTAACATGAAAGTTTCACATTAAGGAAAAAAGGAAACAGCTGTATCAGATTTAAGGAGCTACACTGATTATTAGGCAAGAAATTACAACTATTCCATATCTAACAAAGTTATTCTAAAACCGGTTTAGACATACGGAATCAAACTCTGGGGTACGGCAGTTATCAACAAAATAGAAATTATCCAGCGTTTTAGAATAAATTTGCGAGATGCATTACACAGGCGCCATGGTTCGTACAGAACAACGAAATTCACGAGTACTTAGGATTACCGTGTGTTCGAGAAAAGTCGATCGATTTACAAGTAAGTACAAAATAAGACTTTAACCACCACGTAAACTATGTATCTGTTAACCTTTGAGATAATGGGGAAGATGTAAGGCAATTAAAGCGGGTACATGTATTTGACCTTTCTTTTTCCTGTTTAGCCTCCGGTAATTACAATTCAGATAATACTTCAGAGGATGATATATATGAGTGTAAATGAAGTGTAATCTAATACAGTCTCAGTTCGACCATTCCTGAGATGTGTGGTTAATTGAAACCCGACCACCAAAGAACACCGGTATCCACGATCTAGTATTCAATTCCGTGTAAAAATAACTGACTTTACTAGGTCTTGAACGCTGGAACTCTCGACTTCCAAATCAGCTGATTTTGGAAGACGCATTCATCACTAGACCAAGCCGGTGTGTACATGTATTTTACGTAGGAACTTAATCGTGATACTTAGGACGAGGCTTCTCTTCTTAAGTTGTGCATCATCAAAATATGTTTCTTATTTGTTGCTGTGTTACTATTTATTTTTATGTTGTGGTTTTATTGATTTCTAGTTCATTACCGGCTGGACTTAATCAATGTCTATGCTACTTTTGGTATGTTACCTAGAAAGTAATTAATGTAATTCAAGGAAAACTCATTTTTAATTTGATAATCATGAAATTTACTTATGGTTTCTAAACTACGAAACTAATTGTAAATGTAATTTGAGATACAAAGAAAATTAATTTAACATAATACGTAATTTAATGCTAAATTGAATAATTAATAATTGAATAATAATAATCTGGTAAAGTGAATAATTTTAGTTAAAAATCTCGCTGTCGATGAGATAAATCTTACATAAACAATTGTGATGACTATTATTATAACAACAAAAAGTTTTAATAGAAAATTATTGCAGTAATTAATAAACAGATTCTATCAACTTCATATAAAAAAGAATATTACGCTATTCGTTGATTTTGAGAATATGTAGAGCATACGACTGGTGATTTATGGTTTTTTTCTTTTTGTTTTTTTTTTTTAAATAGGTTTAACCTTTAGAAATTATTCTGTATTTTCAGTAATATCGTAGGTAAAAATTTTTTCTTTTAAGGTTTTATGAATAATAAACCAGAACATAGGAGAATTACTCTCCCCTACGGAACCATAAGCCTAAGAAAGTTTTTCTAAGTATTTTAAAAAGCACATCACAAAACCTTGGCTATTCGTAAGAATATAATAAGGTATCTGCTTGTAAACGTGCATTATCATTCTTTTTTTTTAGGAGGACCACAACAGAATAAAAGCAAATAATTTAAATTTTCTTTCTTTTAATAAATAATTCAGTCTTATAAAATTATTAATATTTTAAAATTATTTCTTAGCTGTAAGTTAATTATTTAATTTAAGCTCATGTGTAAACCTATTCGTTATAAAAAAAAGAAATTGTTTTGTTTAGACCAACATTTTAAATAGTATAATGGTTGCAAACTGCTGTTTTTCGTAAATAGCAAGTTGTATAAATTAAGTTTATTAAAAAAAAGATAATTATAGTAAAAAAAAGTGCACTACATGTTACATATGTAATTTATATATATGTATATATATTTATGAATCAGTTAATAATAGATCAAATATATTATAATATATTAGCTGGTCAATGACTCGTTAATTATTTAGTTTCAGCAGTAATGAAATAAACTTACTTCAAAATAATAATAATAATAATACGTGGTATATTAGAGAAAAATTTGAGTTAATAATAATGCGCAAAAATGTTTAATTTTATACGTTTAATTTCATGCACTTCCAGCCAATCAGTAAAAATGTCTATATAATAAAAAAATGTGACTGCAGTACATCTACTGTTCTCTTATGGCGAGTTTCTACAAATTTTACAATAACTTTCAGTCTTTTTACCTTTTTACCTTATGTACCAGGGTGCGCGTTCGTGTGTGCAACTGTAAACATGAGTTTCGATATAATAATTTAGATGAATACTAAAATTTAAATTATTATGAATTAGTTATTAAATGACTAGCAGACCCGGCAATGCTTTGCTATTGCTAGATTTGAATATACATATAGATTAAATGAACACAATTGAAAGTTTGATAAAATATTAAACAACTACATTACGGAACTTCACAAAATTAGCCTTTCACTTTCTAAAAGTCAGAATGTAAATAAATTCAATTGGCAAAACAACAGCACTCTCAACAGCAATTGAAACCCCTCTCTAAACATAGAAGTCGGTAGAAAATAACTTTTTAAGGAAAAGAGATATGGCTGCAAAATCATCACAATTAATACTGAACATTAAAAACTTATTACAAAACATTACGGAACTTCGCAAACTTTAACATTTCTTCAAACACTTTCTTCTTGAAGAACTGCCGCAGCTGCTTGAATATGTTCATCTAGGGCTGAGACGCAAAATATACTTCCAGCACCATGGTCGCTTTCCCACTTCTCTGTGCCGTTTCCACTGGTTTAAATTATCATTTCCCTTGTGAGAAATGGATCGGTCGTGGAAGTCCAGATTCCAGGCCACGAAGTTCGCCTGATCTAACACCTGTAGAATTTTGCGTCCATGGATGGATGAAAAATATTTTATACAAAACAAAAATGCATTCACGTGAGGAATTAATTGTTTGCATAATGGATAATGGCTGAGCAACTTAAGAACAGCCTTGGAGAACTAAAAAGAGCAACAAAAGCAGTACAGAAGCGTGCCAAGAAATGCGTTGAAAATGGCGGGCTCATTTTTGAACATTTATTATAAAGTGGTACTACAATGCGCTTTGGTCTGGTATACTGTTTCTGAATAAAATTTGAATTTTTCTAACTTTTCTTTGTTTTATTCAACTTATCTTATGCCATTTTGTTCAGAAATAAGCTCTATATAAGTTTTGTTTAAGCCTTTTATGTTTTATTTCCCATTTAACAAATTTACTGTACGTCAAACATAAAAAGCAAGGTTTTTACCCAAATTTATTGGTTTTCACCCCAGATTTCTTAAAACCTACTACAGATACAGTTTTGTGAATTATTTTATTCGATTTTTCAGATCCAAAACCATAGAAACTCATTAATTCTGTCTCTTAATTAGCGTCCTAAAAATATTTGTACGACCTCATTTCACCGGGATAGCTGAAATCCGAGCGAGATCTTTTATTAGCCGTAACTCGCAAACGAACCATGTTAGTAGTAAAGGTTATATAGTAGGAATACTTTTATATAACTAGTAGTAAGGGTTACAAAGAAAGGAATATTAAAGGAGTAGAACAGGCTATGAAAGTCCCGGGAGAATTTCGTGATACATTCGATATTATAAAAGTTTTTTCAGAGTTCTAGAGGCCAAAATAGCATATGTAGCGTATAAAAAATAAACAAAAACCTACTTCCCGCGTTTTCTTCGAGAATTTTAACGTTGCGTTTATTTCTATTTGAATAAGTTTATTATATACTAAAGTTGAAAAGAACAAGGTTTGGATTCGTATATATAGCACTTTTTTGTTGATATTTTATTGCGAAACTGTTACAGTTCAAATATAGGTGCATTCTTTCATTTTGCAGACTACAGGTGATGTAATTTCGACTTAAATTAACTCATATTTAGATTTTAATGAAAATGTCTATATGTGCAAATGTAAAGTAACAAAATTATCATTTATTTGAATCTTCTTTCATTTTATAATATATACTTTGTTAAATATAAGCTTTATTAAAAAATAAAATTGTAATTGTAAAGATCATCTGAGAACGAATAGTTTTCATTATACATTGTTAAAAAGTGAAGAAAATGAATGTGTTTTGATTGTAAGCAGTGTAAGTGGTTTGTAATGTTAATTAAACTTCTTTTCTTTTTGTAAATGTTAAAACATAAACTTAGCCAAGATTAATAATACTTTCTTAAATGGATTACTAATTGCATGAATTGTAAATGCAATTTTCTAAAAAAAAAAAAAAAAAAAAAAAAAACTAGGGGCTGGCAACAAAAGCGGCCAAATGCTTTGTAGTCGTCTTCTATGTTGTGACATCACAGGTGAGCGGTAGAATTAAATAAATGAATAATATTTAAAATATAAAAAGTAACACTGTTTGGCTGGGTCTTGATCTCGATCGCCCGGTTGACTCGGTACGTGGTGCGTTAAGCCTCGCGGCAACACCAGTCTACCCACCGTACAAGCGAAATTTGTTCTATGTAAGTTTGAAATTACATTAATTTAATTAGTGTCGAACGTCGTTGCTAATACCTCCACACCAGCGCAAATTAAATACCGCATACGTGCGCGCTTTAGTAGGAAACATTAAATGAGATAAACGAAAAAATATTATATTTAAATTATTTCAACCAGTTTTTCCAGCTGCTACCAGATCTGGGTGTATGTTAATAGGCAAATTGAATTACTGCTATCGGTTTGTCAGGCCTGCAGCTGCTAATATAAATGTAAATATACTGGTAAATATGTAGTCCTGAACAGACTTAGATCGACCTTTCCTGAGACGTGTGGTTAATTGAAACCTAATCACCGGTATCCACAGTTTAATATTCAAATCCATATAAAAGCAACTGCCTTTACAAGGACTTCGGAAATCAGCCGATTTTGCGATGACCAGTTTAACCACTAGACTAATCCGCCGGGTTAGTCTATATTATATTTAAAAAAATGATAAATATTTTTAATGTATTGTGTGTGTGCGTGCGCGCGTGTGATAGAGAGAGAACACCCACAGTTGTCTTACAACTGTGTTGTCAGCTTTTTTAATGCTATCAGATTTTCTTCTAGTGACACGTTTTTACTATTTTAATTTATAACAGATTCTGGAGAACCTAATTTATATAACATATGTACATTATCACTATTTCTCAAACATAAAAGAAGCAGCAAGGAAATGTACAAAGTAGAAAATTCATAAAAATCACTTGAATTTAATTAATTAATGTATTAATGAATATTTAATTTGGGATATTTATTAATGAGTTTATACGGTCAATTAATCGTTAAAAAAAAAATTAATTATTATTTATATTTGTTAGTGTAATTGAAATGTAAAGGATAAGATGCGTTTTTAAATTAAGATGATTGAATTAAATAATAAACTACATTCTTTAATTATTTTATCTATAGTAATATTATTAATGAATTGGGAACGGTATTAAGAACCTTGGCAGGTTACTTTAGAAATATATATAGTATATATTCATTTTAAATTAACTGGAAGAGTTAAAAGTGTTGGTTAGGTTTCAGTAAGCGAACGGTATAAACTTACATTTTGTAGAGTATTCATGTGAGGTTGTTTTAGGTAGTAAAAACTGGAGGCAATAAATTTTTTGAAATGTTCCAGACCGGTGTATGATACGCGGGCAGTTAACGAGAATAATCTTGTTACATAGCGGCTCCCGCAACCATGTTACCGCTCGAAATTTCATTTTGGCCACGTTATTGCCCACGAATGAACGTTACATCGGTTGATTGTCGTTATACAAGTACACAAATACAGTTAACTGGAAACCTTAATAGTGTAATAGAAAACCACCTCCCAACAGCACAAATACCATCTCTCTACTAGTTATTACCGTTATTAAATTACCGTTATATTAAAATGATCATGTACATTATTTATTTTTTCAGTATATATACATATTAATAAATATTTTATTAATAAATATTTTTAATTTAGTTATCATTTGCAACATGGATAAAATTATTACTTTAAACTATTTTAATTATTACTTTTGTAAATTTTGTTTTAAAAATTTACTCCCTCGTTCGATGTAAAAGAAAAGCTTGAATCTGAAGCGTTACGTCGTACTAAAAGTAAGAAGAAATAGCGTTTAATATTCTATTAAGTTTGTCAAACGAAAATTTTCTTCGTTATTCCTGAGAGTTTCAATTTATTTGAAGAAAATCTATAGAAATTAAAGAGAATATTATATGTAAAAATGATAGTTTTTCAATTTTCACGGTAATGCAGTTTAAAAGTCCCATTACTTATTAAGAGAATTATATAAAACTTTGTTGTTTTTAGTATTTTTTCTACCGTTTAAAAAAGAAAATATTTTCAATTGCCGGTTTTAATTCGCTAGGAACTTTGAAAAACAATTTATTTCGGTTCTCAATAAAGATAAGTTAAATCCCTCGAAGTTAAGACAGTAAATTACCCGGATGGATAAATCGTCCTTTCTCATCTCCCGCCGGTTTTCCTTACTTTTAATCCGTTCTTCACCGTTATCGTTTCTGTGGATGTAGGTATGACTGATAGGATCTGTATGGTAAGGATGTTGATTCTTAGTGCATTCTTGATATTATCTGTTAGGGGGACTGCCTATGAGCTGACAGTAATCCTGTTTTCAGCCCGTTAAGCTATAATAAACCACGTAATGATTTGTGCGTTTCGGGTAAAGATAAAAAAGTATGTTTATATACAAACAAGTTTTTTAATAAAACTATTAAGAAATTTAAAGAATTTCAAAATTTAAATTATCAAGGGTTCTAGAAAACTTTAGTGAACGAAAGAAAACTTCTATCTGGTAGTAATCTCGACTGTCTATAGTAGAAAACGGTTTCACAGTGTTACAATACGAAATAAGCGTACGGATATACATAAAAGGTCTTTACTGTATTCTACGCTTACGTAAACAGATAATTCTAACTGCGTAACTTAAATATAATTTACCATTTAAATAAATTTATGAATTTCAATTTAATTTACGATAAAACAGCATCATTATTATTATTATTATTCAGCTAATATAATAAATTAAAGGTTAACATTTTATAAATTTTTCGGCTGTTATAGTATTTAGTAAAAAAATATATATATATATATATATATATATTATTTTCAGATATAAATATCCTCCGCAACAGATTTTAGTGTTTTTCAAAGTCTGAGATCCTCTGAGTCAAATTTTTTAATTTAAAAAGTTTTTTTAAATATGGACGTTTTAAAGTGAAATTGGGGAAAAGAAACTGAAAAAGGAAAATTGGAATGGGGGAAAATGAAAAAGGGGAAAGGGAAAGGAGCGGGGAAAGGGAAAGGAGCGGGAAAAGGGTGAGAGGGTAAAAGGGAAAGGTTAAATTTTGTGAAGTTCCGTAATGTTCATTTTGTTAGTATTTTATCAAGCTTTTAATTGTGTTCATTTAATCTATATACATATATTTATAAAATATAAGTTATTATAAAAGCCGGCAAAGAATAGCATAACTTTCGTAACTTCTCCCTTGATAGATTTTTATTTCAAATCCTTATGATTTTATTATTTGTTAAAAATCAATTATAAAATACAAAATAAAAAACGTTTTTGGAAATCGATTTCAGATAAACATTTTAAACAAATTTAGTTAAAAATTCTAAAAGACGAACTTTAGAAACAAAATATGTAAACATGTGATAATATATAATAATATATACACATTTAAAACGTTTGTACGTACACACATCCTTCCCAAATTTTCCCTGGTTTTTTTATCGCTTAGAGGTGGTCATGAAAGGTCAACCTAAAGTTTTAATCTATCACCATACTTTTCCTTATAACTAACTGTAGCTGTTGCGGCAGCTATACATCTATTGTTGGGAAAGTAAAAATTAGAGAAAAAAAATCGATTCATCCTTTGAAATTAACAAAATTTGCCTATATGCTCGTATATGTATGCTGGAAAAAAAATGCATTGCTTTAATAATTTATTTAACATTATTTGGTCTTCATGATCATGTTTTTCGTTTAGATATCGGATCATTCTCCGTAATTTTTCATTTTATGCTACAAAGATCAATACTTGAAATTAATAAAGATTTAACTAACTGTAACACTATGAAAATAGGCGGCCGATCTCAACCTATTTTCATCGCACAGCTACTCCAAAAAATAAAGGAGCTTTTAAACGTATTCAATGAAATAATTTCTAAGTTGTTTTCAAAAAAAATTCTACTTATTTAAAAACGAAATGATTACAGATATACAGCCGAGTAAAATTTTACTTCGCTTCTGTAAGATTTAAAATAATATTACAAAACGTTTTCAAAATTTTTAAAAACTTGGTTTATACTTTTTAATCATTCTTTAATCAAATTATTATTATACATTGGATGAGTTTAATTTGTAGGTTAATTTGGATTTCAAAAGATAACATCATAAATTGAAATTTCTAATATATTTATAAATATCAAACAAATTTTCAATCAAACATTTATTATACAAAGTAACGAAATAGTGAAGTTTTTATTAAATTTACTTAATTATCATAATTTTCGACAAACATTTTTATGAGTTTTTATAAATAATTTCTGTTTCGATTCATCTCTGATAGCATCAATGATACAATAATGTAAGGTTTTCTTCCTGTAAGTCCATCGAGAGATCTAACTTGGCTAATGCTGACATACGCTTGCCCTTCAGCAAAGAACTTTGGACCCAGATAAACAACTGCATAATCTACAGTGCTGCCTTGCATTTTATGAACGGTTGAAGCTCATGATAAAATTAACGGTAGCATTCGGAGTTCAGCAGTTCATCTGCAACCCCCAAAACTCTGCATAGCCGTTTTGCAGATTTTGCAATTTTTTACACCCACACCCTTAATTTACTCCCGTACGGGGGATGTTTGCAAAAGTAATGGTGGAATATTGTATTGTCACCCGACCTTAGTAACTGTGCAAAATTTCATCAATCGCTAATGTCAGGAAGTATGTTAAATTAAGGATGCAAGATTTGAGGACAAACATGAAAAAAAAAACATTGAGTTTATGAAAAGCAAGTAAATATTCACTTTCAATAAAGTGATCTAATACACTATTAGATCACTAATAGTGTATTAGATCTCGTTTTAATTTCTTTTAAGATAATTCAAAGAGAAACCACTGGACCTAATGCTTCTTTTCCATTTTTTTTTGTTCCTGTTATTGCTCATTTTTATACAATTTACTTATTTATCTTTTCTATTTAGTTCTGATTAAAATATCGATATTAAAAAAAATTTTATTACTCGTTTTAACTTGCACAGATTGGGTTGGTTAACTTACAGCCTAATTATTGTATTTTTAAAAAGTGGGAAATTTGCTGTACGAAAAAAATTGTAAATAATTTGTTTTGAATTTGATTATTTATTTACAAAAAAATATATCTAATAATTATACAATTAATTTATAAAAACTATTTATTTATTTGATAAATGAACAAATAGGAATTAATCTATTGTAATGTATAGAATAACTAATGACGCGTTAGGCCATTATTCCAAATGTTATTATTTCCCACTTCATTCATTTCGAATGTCTAGATCTATCTCCTCTTATGTCAGGAGAAGATTTGTGGTTTTCGGGTGAATCTCTCTAATTTACTCTCTCACTTTCTCTAACAAACTCCACGCACACGCATGCACGCACAAACCGCTCGTATATGTGTTCGTGTTTATTTGTGTTTCTCCGTTCGTTGGACATTATGAGAACAGTACAGCCGGGAGAGGGTAGTAGAAAAGGTAATTTTCAAAGTCGGATGACCAACACATGTTTGTTCCCAAAGGGAACTGGGTCGCAATGAACACCGAGCTAGATGGAGGGGGGGGGTCTTGGTCGATATATATTCGTACACTGTTGTATGGTGTCCAGTGCTCGCCTGTTGTATGCGATGAAGAGGCGGTAGAGGACAAAGAATCCATTTGTTAGTGCATTGTCAACGGGCGATGAGCCGTTCAGTCCACTTCGCTTGGACGACCGGACTTTAACGTATACTTTCTCTCCCCAATTTTACTTATATGTATATATATATCACCCTTTCTGTTTCCCCAGCCTTTCTTTCTTCTACACATTATGTTTTCAATACAGTATATCTAATGTGATATTAGAACTTATTGAAGCTGATGCTGTTAGACTCACATCAAACCCTTTATTACTTATATTGGAGGGGGGGGGTCTAAAAATAATCTGTTTCTCAAAAATAAACAAAAATAAAAATCCTGCTGGAATAAAATTATAATCTTATGTTTTATTATCTTGTAAATTTAGCAAACAATGCGTTTTTAACCTTTAATAAAAGAAGCACGGTGTAATTAATTTATAAACTAATTAATATAACATTTTTAATTTATAAAAAGATTACATAAAAAAAAATTACATAATATAAATTTCACGTTATATTTGTGACGTCATTAGTAAAAATCTCGTTCTTCATGGCTTTTTTTAAATTAAAACATTTTTAAAATGTGTATTAAAAATATATTACATTTAAAAATCTGATGTGGATACCACATGACTCCCTTGTACGCCTATTAAAATACACATACAATTTTTTTTTAATGAAAAGTACATAAAATTTTATTTCACTAATAACTTCTGCTTTTTTTTCATATTTTTTTATTGCTGTTATTGAATTATTATTTCTTGTAAAACATCTTTGCAATCAAAAGTTAATAATTATTATTAATAAATCAATATATTTAAATTAAAAAAAGGAGATAAAGTCTGATTCAAACCGATGTGCCTTCCCCTTGTAAGATCAAATTATTTCATTAATTAAAATGTTATTTGGCCTATAAAAAAAGTACCACTTATGATATATTGTTGAAAAGCTCTCAATGAGGGCTTATTACTGCAGTTAAGAAAAAGTAAAAAATCCAAATTGTTTTGGATTTTGGGCTTTTTTTGGATACTTTTGGTTCAATCAATTGCAATTAAAGGGGAGGTGCACGAACTAAATGTTACAACAGTCCTAAATCCAAAAATTTCAACATCCTACAACTAATCGTTTTTGAGTATGCGAGTTACATACGTACAGAAACGCCGAAACTAGTCAAAATGAATTCAGGGATGGTCAAAATGCATATTTCCGGTGAAATCTAAAAATCGAATTTTTTCGCGATCACAACACTTTCTTTACTTTGTACAAGGAAGTAAAAACCGTAGTTAAAGTATAAAAATCCAATTTTAATTAAAAATCACATCGTTAATTAAACACCGATAATAATCGAGTATTTAGTGAATACATATTCAGTACACAACGTATTTGGTGTATACAACTTAAGAAAGCATCAAATTTTCCCCTTATATTACGCCTTAAAAATTTCAGTATGACCTCATTTCACCGGTGGAAGTGAAATCCGGGGGAAGATTTTCGCTAGCCGTAACTCGATAACAAGTCGTTTTCGGACATACGTTTGCATAAACGTTTTTCCTTAATCCAAGCTGAATAATCAATCAGTTCCCAAATTATTTCCCTTTTTTTCCTGCATCATTCTGTATATTTTTCTATACGTTTCTGGGTTCTTACAAATTCCTATTAAACTTTTCTGCTCATTACTTGAGTTAGGACAATGTTGTGAAATCCCTTGAAAAAAATAAAATCATGGTTAAAGTTTGTAAATTCAATGAATTTACGTGTGCGTGCTTGCTATTATGTGTCTGTAACATTATGCCCTGTAATTATGTGTGTGCGCGCGCGTTTCGACTTTTGTTTTAGTTTACCTCTCAACATACAATCATGAAATTTGGTATGATTAGTTTTGTATCTCAGGGAACTAATTTTATTAAATCTTTTTGAAATATCTGATGAAGGATAGGAAGATACTGAAGTGACTCTAAGGGAATTGTGGATTTTATTAAAGTTTGTCATGCTTATATTTATAAGTGTATCATCAGAAATATTAAAAATATTATCATTGAACAGCTCAAAAAAAAAATACAATGAGCCTCACACGTAACTATTTTATTTCTTTTATTTTTTAAATTGTTACATTTCAGTTACGCCTGAGGATTTGCTTGTTTTTAATTTTTTGTATGAGAAATTATCAGGATGAGAATAGTTTGTAAAACTATATATTTAAGTTTGACACATTTTAACCTCTGGAATATTTAAACCTACGATACTTTCATTTTAAGAGAATTAATTTTGATAAAAACTTGATAATGGGCAGAGGTATTCCAGGTGAAGAGGTGAAAGTTTGGAAAATGTATAATGACATTAGAATTCTTTTTTAAACAAAGCATTGTCGGTGAGAAAATATTTTTTTGTACATTTTACTACAGAAATAGAAGTCAGCTTATTTTTGTATAGTCACATCAACAATTATAGCTGTTAAAAACTAAAATGTAACTACATGATCGTAAATAATAAACAATAAACAACAAAAACAGGAAACAATAAACACAAACTAAGCAAAACCGCTAAATTACGTTCTTCATCCCACTATCAGTGAGAAACCGTAACAGTATTTCTGTGCAGTCCTTCCGGTACAGTAAACCACATCTGAACCCAGATCTAAATTTTGTCGAATAGATCCGAAGAATGGGCAATCTATGAGCAAGTAGTATACGGACCATTTTACATGGCATGCCTCACAGTTCTGCTGAGGAGAGCATATAGATAGGTATGGGTAAGCCTAGTGTGTCCAATCCTCAGCCGAGTTAGGATCACTTGTATCTTTTGTTGCTTGGGATAAAAGGTTTCTCGAAAACGTTCTTCTGGATTCTATGTAAGACCATGGGAGGACTTAGCAGCCAGAACTTATTCCACTGAGAACGTAGAAAAATAAAGTCAACATTTTTATTTTCTGCTTAAGTAAATTAAAATAGTGTCATTTGAAGGTATTTTAATTAGTTTTTAGCAGTGTATTTTAGTAAATAGTAAATTTAAATTCTGACTTTCATTTAGAATTTTTCACTCGTTTAATTTGCTTTTCTACAGCAGTCGTCATGAAAGAAAAAGCAAGTCTTTCAAGAATTATAACGTGCAAACTAGTAGGTGGTGAAAACAGAGATTTTTATCTTATATCACAATTTTTCCTGCGTAATTCTAAATAACCTTGATTTACTTAAAGTAAACCTGTAGGAATTATATGGCAAATTACGTATAAAAAGTAACCTTTTTTCATCAATTTGTTTTTCGTGGTAGTGCAATTTCAAAGTTCCAAAACTTCGTTCATAAATATACAGTATGTCGGAAAAGTTCCCGAATTAAATTAAATAAAAATACAGATTTTTAAATAAGATAAACGAATTTACTCACATCAGTTCTCTAAATAGAACCCTTCTTTAATTATACACTTGTTGCAGCGCCCGTAGAGCCTGTCAAACGCTCTGAAAAAAATCAGTTTGTGGGATCGCCTTCAACTACTCGGTGCAAGCCCTTTGGATGGCGGGTATGTCTCGAAAACGCAGCCTTCCATCTTCAACTTCAGTTTCGGGAACGAAAAATAGTTTGCTGGAGCCAAGTCGGGTGAATAGAGTGGGTGGGATAAGCCGATGATTTTATTTGTGGCGTAATAACGTGTTAAACCGTTGTCATGTGTGCGGAGGCACTGTCGTGCAAGAGAGTCCAACTGCCCGGATCCCGGTACTCGGGCCGAATTCGACGAATGTGACGCATTAGGCGTTTCTTTACTTCCAAATAGAATTTAGAATTCACGGTTTGACCAGTTGGGACAGTTTGATCAGTTGTGCGCGCACTTTCGCAACGTTTTCGTCGTAAACAGCTGTTGATGGCCTTCTACTCCTTCGTCGTCATCCAACGACTCTCTACCGTTTTTAAAACTCTTCCACCACTTGCAAGTTGTAGTACGAGATGCAACTTCATCATCAAATTCTTGCTGTATCATAGAATAAGTTTCAACAAAAGATATTTGAATTCGAACACAAAATTTTATCGCGCTTCTTTGTTCCACGTCGCGAGCTCGCAAAAGGTCATATGTATGTAACTTATGCGGTCGAATATAATTCAAATCTGGAGTGACGAAACGTGATGAAATTTTGTACACACACTCGTCAGCCATCGTACTACATAGTTTCTTGGTTGTTCGAGAGATGGTGGCTACTTGTATCGACTACAGAAATTTAGTTCGGGAACTTTTCAGATATACTGTGTAATATTAAAGTTGAAATATTTTTAAAAACAGAGTCTAAACTGTCATAAAAAATTTAATAAGCATCTTTCCCATGTTCAATTTCAATAAGGCAGCCATGTTAAAAAAAATGTTATCTAGAATCTCATTAATGATAGAAGAAGAAGAATTTTTTTTTTCAAGAACTAGATCATTTAACAATACTATTGCAATAAGTACATAATTAAAATTAATAGTGGGTTAAAAAATGAGTTCAAAAAAGAATGAACCTGTTGCCAATGTTAGCTTTCTATTGCAGAAGGCTATAATTACCTCACATTGCTCTACAACGAAATAGTTATTTCGACAGAAGCGATGTGTTTCAAGATTAGATAAAAAGACTGTTCTTTTCTTACAATCAGTTAAGCTTCCCATTTGTTTTGATTGAGATTTTTCTTTCTCCATTCCGTTTTTAAGGAAGCCACGTATATAATGACAAATATATGTTATACTTCAATGCAAATTTTTCCCGAATTTTTGCAAATTTTTACTGAATAGATCTTAAAAAGAAAATAACCTGCCCATCGGGATTTTTTTTAAATTCTTAAACGAACGAAAAATAATATTTAAGTGTAATTAATTACACTTACATATTTTTTTTTTAAACACATAATTTATTAACGAATATATCGAAGGTTGAAATTCCATTACCACAAAAACAAGTGAAAAATGGAGGTAATTTTTATGAGAAATTTTCATATATTTATATATATATATATATTTTAACTGAAGTATTATTGACATGATTAAGCATAAAATAAGTATGTTTAAAATATTATAAAAGTAAATATTTTATATCAAGTAGTTGGTTCGAATTCTTCAAAAACAATTTTTTTTTTTTGGTGACTTCTTAAAATTATATAATTATTATTTAAATTATAAATGTTATGAGGTTAAAAATAATTTTAAATTCTATCTCTTGGGAAGGACACATTTTTAAACTTTATTCAAACACCGGTAATGTTTTAAAAATATCAATTAAGGTATATTTCATAAGAAAGCTACCTATTGTAATGGGTACCATGATTCGACTTCTGGAAAATTTCGATATATCTTCACGAAACCACTGTCAGTTCAAAAGTTTATATATATATATATATATATATATTTCACTTTCTTGTGGACATGATAACTGCCGTAATTTTGCGCCAGTCACTTTCAAATTGATACATAAAATATAACTACCCAAAATCCCGGTTGAGTTCGTTAATGGGCAAAATCGGACCATGCAGGTAGAAATGGGGTGGCTTTTTAGAAAAAACAAAATATAGCTATAACTTTCTTATTAAATAAAATATCGAATTATTTTAAAGTTCCTACAGTTCTTTGGATAAAGACCTAAAACTTATTTAAGTAAAGTTTTTTGATATCACCAACCATTGGCCCAGGGGGTGGCCCATAGGGTTTCGAAGACAAAAAAAAATCATACCTCCCTTAATAGCACAGTATCGAATCGGTTTAAAGTGATCGTTAGTCCTCTACACATTACCTAAAACTTTTTTCTGAAACACCTTTTGATATGACCAACCCTTACGGCAAGGGATGATCAAAATTTTACTGGAATTGTAAGATGGGGCTTTACTTATGCATAGAAACTTTTTTTCACATACAACCATTGTCGTATTGAGTAAATTTGAAGTTTTTCTTAACTTTAAGTGGAAATCTTTTATATCCCCTACTTAGCACCGGTGAAATCTACCTCCGCCTTCCGACGTGCTGAAAGGGATTTTTTTTATAGTACTGAATATTCGTGATTTTTTTGAGGGTAATATCAAAAAACCTTTTTATTTAAAGGAAACAAACACTTTGTACCTATTATTATATTAATAAAATACTAGTATTATAAGTGGAAAAAAACAGATGTTAAATATTTTGCATGATTGTATTTTACGCGTGAGTTAGCTGTTTGTGACAGAAGTTTCAAGTAATTATTGTATAATAAAAGATAACAGATTGGTATAAAGATAAAACTGTTTTGTGAACGTATACTTTGCGTGATATTTGATATACTCGTAAATACGACATACAATGTCATAGAATAGTATTATTATACGTGTTAGTAAGTAACTGTGCATGTGTTAATGTGGGTTGCGGTGCCGAGATGAATAGCATCGTTACTGTCTCAAACCGAGCGGTGTAATATCTCCCGCTATACTTGCTCCAGTCAGATTTATTCCTCCTCTGGTTTAACTGCTTAATAACTATCCACTAGCCATTATTCATATTAATTGTGTGTTGTAGTACCCTCTTCCTACCTATATAACAATCTACTTAACATGTTTCTAACATGCTCGGTTTTAACTCCACACAATCTATCATTCTGTCTCTATCTTTCTCCTTGACTATCTTTTTCCTGTGACTTTTGAGTCCATTTCTCATCTTTAAATCCCATGTACATCCCCTTTACTCTTATACAAGTAAAATTAAATCATTGCCTATGAGTTTAAACCTTGATAACTTACTGTATAAAACTATTAAAAAAAAAAGAAAAAGACTTTCCTTTGTTACTCCCAGTTGATCTTCCGTTAACCTACATACTTGTATTTCATATTTGAGATATTTTCCTCAAAAAAAAAAAAAAAATGAATAAAGCTACAGAAAATATCCTTTTTGACTAATTTTTTCGAGATAATAATGTTCACTTTTTAAAAATTAAATTAAGCAAAATTTGTGTACCAATTAATTAGTTTTCTAAAATAATTTTAAAAATAACTCTTCCTGAATAATTATTTAGTTATTTGCCCATACAAATGTGTCTGATAAATATACAAATAGACAAATTAACAAATTTGAAAATCGAATTAAATTTTGGTATAACAAAGACTTTGTTATATCAAAAGATGTATTTTTATAACAGCATCAGATCAAAAATAAAAACGTATTAAATCAAATAAAACAATCATCTTATGTATTTTTCACAAAATTACAAAAATCCTAAAAATTTATAACATAAACAATTCTACTATTACAATTATTTCAGATACGTACAGATGTACGTGAAAGTCATTCATTTTAAATATCAGTGTTTTAAATGTAAATTCCTTATATTCATGATCCCATCTATATAATAATAAATGTGATAAATGTAATTTCGAGTACCAGCAATATTGAGATAATTCAAAGATTTCAAAATAAATTGATGAGAACTATAACAGAGGCTTATTAATGACAAATGTTGCGCGTGAAAATGCCATGCCTGACCGGGATTTGAACCCAGGACCTCCGGATGAATGGCCGAGACGGTACCACTCGCGCAACAAAAGCCGGCTAACAGAGGCTTATTATTCTTTTTTGTTGAGTTCATCAGTTTTTTATCCCCCGAAACCAAGTATGAACACAGCTCCACGAGGTGTCATCGCTTCAAACTGCTTAGAACTGACATTTCCCCCAGACAGCCGGGACTCTATCTTAAATTACATTACATATAACAGAGGCATTAGGAGTAGAGAAGTTCACGACTGTCTAGGATAAAATTCTGTTTACGAAGAGATCCAAAAAATTGGCTCGCAGTACAAAGAAAGGTTAAAGAAACATGTAAATTATCTGGTAGTAGATTTACTGGACAACTACGATGGCATCAGGTGACTAAAACGATTCCACGTTTTAGTCCTGGACCTGGAAGATGTAAACAGGGATCTGGAGAAGGAAACTAAGAGTAGGAACGCAGGATGACTATGTTACTACGTGGTGAACGTCACTTTGATAGTCAACGACGTATTATATCGATTTCTATCTACCGACGAATATTTGTTTTTTTTTATAGTCTTGTTTTCCTTTGTTGATATTGATGTCATTGTTTTTATTTTTTCTTCCTGTGAATTTACTTTACGATATCCCCTATGAGTTATCGATTTTAAATGTTAACAAACTGTTAAAAAAAAAATTAAATTCCCCAAATTGTTTAGGTCTAAATAATTCAAAACCACGTAATTTATGTCATTTCTTCAAGTAATTTCCTCTTAAATGATTAAAAATAAACCATTTAAAAACAAGTAATATATTAGTGTGTCATCAACTTTATCCGCTGTCACAAGTTGGATATACCTCAGCACAAGCAAGCGTTAACTTAACATTCTTATCCCACAATGTAATCAATCGGTTTATACTAAACCCCAATATCGATTGATACGTATATCAAAAGAATTTTACTAATAGAACATTTAAATTAATATAATTTTCATCGCATTTAAAAAAAAGATCATTCCTGAATAAACATCTGTTACCCTATTTGAAAATCGCTGATAACTGAAAAATTTGGGTAAAATTGGGTGAAGACAATAAGATAAATTTTACGCTTACGTAAATTCGACTTTGTTAAAGAGTATCTGAAAGGGTACTTTTATTTATTTTATTTTATAATTAATATGAAATTACATAACTTAATTTTTAAATGTGATCATAAATAAAATAAATTTTTTTTGAAATGAATTTTTATTTTTTAATCTGTTACGAAACGAGTATTGTTCCAAAATATCGGATAATTTACAAGATAACTGTAGTAATGTTCTTTCAAGAAAACACGGTATTGTGTTATAACATATCTTATAAGTTTAGTTTTGTATTATATCTAAACTTTGTTCTTTTCTCTCTTTTTTTGAGAGTATTAATTTATTTGAAATAATCCATAGAAATTATAGCAAATTTTCTATAAAAGTAGTCCGATTTTTCCCTGTTTTTATCATAGTGAAATTTTAATATTATAACTTCTAAATAAATATGTATGTATATAATAATATCAGTTTTTTCGTTTAAGAAATTTTTAAATTTCTTTTTTTACGCGGTTTTAATAAGGAAGTCAATAACAAAATTTTATTTTTCCCAGTGAAAGGTTTGAATTTATTTTTCTTTGAATTATATACATTTTAAAAACAGACTTTCCATTAAAAAATTTTACCTGCAAAAATTTATTAGTTAAGAACATTTAATTTCGTATAAAAATCAGATTAATTGTATTATCAGAGCACTCTTAACTTAAAAAATATACAAAAAAATTATTTTGCTTTTAAAATAAGTTAAAAAAATTTGGAAAGTGTTGGCGTTAACTATAGGTTGTAGATATTTGGTTGTTGGTTGTCGGGTCAGAGAGATCGTAGGGTTAATGGGAAGGGAAGAGTGCCCATAGAAGAGGATATTTCTGCCTTCTTCCACCTCACCCCATTCTATGTCAGGTGGTGGTCAGGGAAGGGCATTTCCTTAGCGCAACATGGGCGGCGGACGGAATGGCGCAGTGCATGAATTCAACGCCACTGCGGCCTCTTGAGACCATGCTACGCGGTTTTTGGCGCAGAAAAATAAAATTGCTCTTTACACACACGCGTGATCTCACTGTTTTATATACATATATTACAAATTCACGTGTTATAGTATAAAAAATATAAATAGCACCAAAATATGGTACTACAAATGTTTAATACCTGTCTTCACGTTAACCCACGTGAACACATATAGGTCTGTACGTTTATAAACATAAAATAACCGGCCATTTTGTTTTAAGGTAGATCATAACTTATTCCCACGTGAAGAAAAGTTAATTTTTTTTCTTTCTTGATTAACATTAATAATTTATAAATAAAAATGCGAATGTATATTTAATAGACATTAGTTTTTCTTTTGTTTAAATTTTTTTTTAAATTTCTTTTGTTTGTTTTAATAATGAAGTCAATAAAAAAATTCTATTTTCTGACGGTAAAGTTTGGATTTTAGTCGAAAAGTCTGAAATCGATTAATGATTGGATGTATAAAAATGTTTTGTGCATTAATGCAATTAAAACTAAAGTATTTTATTTTTCCAACGGGAGAAAAATTAATAATAATAAAATAATTCTACATAAATTTAATTTCTGTCGTCTGATTTGTATGAATACTTGCAATTTATGTGCTAACTTTTGCTCATTCTGTTAAGTATATTAAAATAGATTTTGATTGTAATCGGAATGCTCTCAGCTCAAGTATTTACTTTTGAGAGCAAGGTCTTTTGTATAAACGAGAAATTTGATTTATTGTATCAATATTTTTAGCTTTTTATTATTTGTATAAAATTAATTTAAACGTCAGGAAAAGATTTTTGAAAGTATATATTTGGAGCGTAGCTATATATGTAAGTGAAACTTGGACGATCAGAGTATCTGAGAAGAAAAAAATTAGAAGCTTTTGAAATGTGGTGCTGTAGGTGAATGTTAAAAATCAGATGGGTGGATAAAGTGACAAATGAAGAGGTGAAGCGGAAAATAGATGAAGAAAGAAGCATTTAGAAAAATGTAATTAAAAGAAGAGACAAACTTATAGGCCACATATTAAGACCTCCTGGAATAGTCGCTTTAATATTGGAGGGACAGGTAGAAGAAAAAAATTGTGCAGGCAGGCAACGTTTGGAATATGTAAAACAAATCGTTAGGTATGTAGAATGTAGGGGGTATACCAAAATAAAACGACTAGCTCTAGATAGGGAATCTTGGAGAACTGTATCAAACCAGTTAAATGACTGAAAACAAAAAAAAAGAAAAATATTTGTATATTATCATATTATACAGAGCATTCGGAAAATCGCTGTGTAGTATGCTTTAGAATTACGTGGTACATTCCCTTCTTTCGGCATTTGGTTGTCCTGTGGGTTCGTTGGGTGTTGCTCAATAATAAACCAAGATATCAATTGCGATTGAACGTAATTCGTTTTGTTTATCGTAATCAATATTTACGAGAAATGTAATGGATTTTTCGGTAAAGAAACGCACTTTCCTCGTTGAACACGCCTTCGTGAAGGTGATAAATACACTCATGAAGCACAAGTTTTCTGAAAAGTTTCCAGATACTCTTGTTCCTCACCGCAATGCAGTTAGAAAGAACTCTTATAAAAAAATTTCGAGCAACTGTTGTTTTGCTCGAAATTTTGCTCGAAAATGCTCTGTTGTGTTGAAGGCCACTAAACTAACAGAAGCTGTTTGATATTTCGGATGCTATGGCCGAAAATCTATCAAAGTCAATGAGTAAGTTAGCCCAGCAGCAAGATACTGAACGCTGTAAGAAAAGAACTGAAACTTTTCTCCAACTAAGTAGTGTATTCAAGAACTGAAATCTTCGGATCATGCCAAAAAACTAAATTATTGTCAACAGTTTAAACGTTTTATTGACGAAAATTACCTAGTTATTCTCGACATTACTTTTTTTACAGATGAAGCGTGGTTCCATCTGGGAGGATATATTAAATCATAAAATACACGACTATGGTTGGTCCCATGTATACAGATAATCTTTACATGAAGCGAAAATTGGAATCTGGGTCGGTGTGAGTAGAACGCGCATTGTGAGTTCAATATTTAATTGAAAGTACATTTAATAGGTATCGTTATTACGCTGTTTTAACAAACTTAATTAGTCAGTTAACAGAAGTGGAAGTCAATCACGGTTGGTTCCAACAAGATGGCACCACAGTGCACATAGCTAACTCATCGATGACTTTTTTACGAAATGCCTTTGGAGATAGAATACTGCAGCATTTGCTTGGGTGGATCAAGGGAAACAATGTTAAAACCACGGTTAAAAGCAGAATAAAAAAAGACGCATAAAATAAAAATTAGATAGTTAAGTACAAAACCATGAAAATAATATAAAATATTTATAATATTAAAATAAATACTTATAGATACAATTTAATGTTAATAAATATTATTTGCGTACATAATGTTCATGTTCAGAGAAATACAGAGAATTGGCTTTTTAAAATGTTTTAATAAATCTTATGTAAAAATTATTCGAAAGCGTTATATTGGATTCTTATCTCTTATAATTCCTCTACTGAAATTTGTTAGTACATATTTATTTTTCTAGGTTATGTTAGGTTACGTTACTTTATATATTAATATTAATGATCGCCACTGAAATTTATTAATAACACTGAGGGATTGAATCTGATAAGAGATGATTGTAGAAGTAATATGAGCCGTAATTCTGCATTTGCAATGAAACTGTTCTTTTCATTCTTTTTTTTCCTGTTTAGCCTCCGGGAATTACCGTTCAGATATTACTTCAGAGGATGAATGAGGATGATATGTATGAGTGTAAATGAAATGTAGTCTTTTACAGTCTCAGTTCGACCAGAACTTCACACATCCTGAGATGTGTGATTAATTGAAATCCAACCACCAAAGAACACCGGTATCCACGATCTAGTATTCAAATCCTTCAAAAGTAACTGCCTTTAGTAGGAGTTGAACGCTGGAACTCTGGACTTCCAAATCAACTGATTTGGGAAGACCACTACACTGATTAGTGGAAGACCACTACACGAACCCGGTGGGTTTTTCATTCTTAATTTATCAATAATGTACCTGTATGGAACAGGTGAGGTGAGTGATTTTTTATTTGTTTTTTCATACGGCGTAACTGATTGTTCTGCTAACACGTTACTAAACGTAAAACAACTCTCCATTCCACCGGAAAACATAATCTGTCGAATTTATGGAAAGCGTACAATCACATTCCTAATGCGTTTTCAGTATTACACTACCGATCATACGCTTAATTTCGTTGACCTACGTAACAGGAGGTCAGCGTAACGAAATCTTTGTGAGTTTCCGCTAAATTACGAAATAGACATGAATGCGGAACATACCGCACGTTATTAGACTCATATGATGGAAACGAAAACGAATGTTGATGTGCTTAAACAGATATTGTGGACAACAAATCTTTTAGCCGCAACAGAAAGTATAAATTATGCTTTAACTCCAACGTTCTACTTAAAATCCTGCTTTTCAATTTTGAAATGTAAGTCACAGAATTATGGTCCACCATTAATATCAATAAATTTCAGTGGCGGGGCTCTAAGATAAAATACTTAATATTGTTTCTGTAAAAAATTTTTTTTTAATTTTATTTTAAATAAATCGGAGAAAAGGCATAGTATGCTCTTTTCTCGCAAGTCGAAGTATTGTAATATAAAAAATACTTGTCTGGTTTGATACAGGTAGAATTTTTATTTTTTAAGAATAAGTGACAGTATATTATTTTTAACGGAGATGTAATTTCATGAATATAAATACAATATGTATTATATTTATAAAAATATACCCTAATTTTTTTAGATAAAGTGGTAGAAGTAAAAAGAGAGAAATATATTGTATTTTTTAAATAAAAATCATACGATATTGAATTTGAGAAATAGAGATGACAATTAATAGACCAACATCCTCGTTTTGAGTTAGAAAAAAAATAGCTTTTAAATATTTTTCACGTTTGAAAATTTTACCGCTTTTTGGAAAATTCATTGACAAAAGTTCTGACGTATTTTTTTTAACACAAGGATAAAAAGCAGATCAAACGTCACCTTTCTTGTATTTAAAGAGGTGTGTAGTTTCATAGCAACAGAACTTCTTCTTTAACTTTCTTCACGGAAATAAATGAGATCAAAATTAATTTATACCCATGAATGTAAGATAAAACAAAGCAGTTGTAAAAAAAAATTCGTTTTTAAAATATTCAGAAGTAAAAACTAATATTTGTAAATATTTTTTGTCATGTATCACTCTTCTTCTTTTTTTTTTTTTTTCACTCTTAGGACTACATACTATAACTCGCTTGATTGATATCTCAAACAGTTTATAAATATTTTATCAGATGTAATGCAAAAAAATCTTGTGCAAGTACAGGTTTGAATAATGATTAGTGTATAAAAATTTTACAAGCAAATAAATAATGCCACAAATAGTTTTCAACATAATTTTTAAATAAATTATTTAAAAATATTACTTTATATATTCAGCTTAGGTTGGTATAAAAAAAAGTCCTATTATCTGCATAAAATAGTTGGATGATGTTAGTTTTAAGAGGAAAACGTCACAATCACAATGAATACAATAATAAATATTATCAAAGGCGGTCACTTATATCTCCCCACATATAAACAGAGTTATTTTACCTCTGTCTAAGCTTCTCTTTTTGTTAAAATAATTATTATTATTAATGCAATTTATGTATCTGATAATGCAGTACAAAATAAGTGGAAATAAATATCAAATTTGTTGCATTAAATATATTTTTTGAAACAACCAAGTAAATTATCAGAAGGCCCCAGATTCGAATCCTAATTAGGCATTTTTTTCATAAGCTACAAATTTCCATTTCCATATCCCACGCACAAGTTTTCTGCTTAAGTGACGATATAATCAAGAAAAAAAATTTTATTTGAGTTAGTATCGTTTTTTGTTTAAATTTTATGTTTATTTAAATAACTACAAAAGCCGTTTTATATCGTTTGTACAGGTGATCGAAAAGTCACGCAACATATGTATTATCAAGAAATTAATTATTTATATAACCTATATTTTTAGTAATTGATATTTTTAGGAAAATTATTTTTAAAAATGTTACACTATTTTACTTTTTTCCTGTTTAGCTTCCAGGAATCACTGCCAGGTATTACTTCAGAGGATGATGTGTATGAGTGTAAGTGAAGTGTAGTCTTGTACATTCTCAGTTCGACCATTCCTGAGATGTGTGGTTAATTGAAACCCAACCACCAAAGAACACCGGTATCCACGATCTAGTATTCAAATCCGTATAAAAATAATTGACTTTACTAGGACTTGAACACTGGAACTCTCGGCTTCCAAATCAGCTGATTTGGGAAGACGTGTTCACCACTAGACCAACCCGGTGGGTTACACTATTTTACTTGTAAAGATTTTTCTTAACGCCCACAATTATTATCCCAATGCATGTTTGAACGAGGTTTTAAGTTTATTGAAATACTCGTTCAAAAACGTATATTAATTTTTTAATGTTTATTTTCAGTTTGTTACTTGTGTAGGTAGTTATTTCAGTAAAGAGTTTCTTTAATAAGCAAAATAAAACAAACGTCAAGAAGAGAGAATTGAATCTAGGATGCTAGAAACTGTAACAAATTAGTTTTATCCCCATAAAAATATATGTTGAATCATTCATTTCTTTTTTGTTTCAAATTTTTATTTAGAGTCAGTTACATTTTCGTAGAAACCTGCAGTAATTATCACACATAATCAAAAGAAACGAGAAATTCCCATTTAAATTTTTCAAAAATTACTTACTAGTACTGTAAAGTAGAACTTCTGAGGATAGAACCTAGAACGTTCACAAGTTAGTGTTTAAGAACTTTTTCTATCAGTAGTACAGTAGAAAACTATAATAATTATAGAAGAATAATCATAAAATAGTTAAAGAATATCTATAGAAGAAAACAATAACAAGAATCATACCAATAGCAGATTGATGAAACACTTAGAAAAGAAAAATAAAGTAAAAATGAAAAAAACTAAAAATGAAAGTGAAAACAAAAACAGATAGAAAGGGAATGAAGGATTGATTAATGCACAATACTCAACGGATGTAATTTCACGATAGAATTATTAAGATCCAGAACGTTAGCCGCTTGAGTCTTCTAACATCTCCACCTATGTCTAAGAGATTCAAGGCTAACTGTTTAACGTGGTCATTTAGCCGAAGTTCATACTTCAAATTGAAACGGTATATTTCTTCCTTGTCGTACTGTAGGCCCAAATATTCGTTGATTTCACTGTTTTTAGCAAACCACAGCTCCTCAGCTATAACCTCACTAGTTATCCTGAATCCGTTGTAAAATTTCAATATTTGTCTTGCTTGCCGTGCCCCGTAGTTGAAGGCCGTATTTTCTTATTGGTTTCAACGCTGCTGAGTATAACATTTCCTTGTAGATCACGTTAAGTTGCTTTCTTGGACCACTCATATAGTTAAGTTTTCTGTTTTATCTGTTGTTACAACTTATTGGTTCCAATATTATTATCCATTAATGCTCTTGTAATGAATTTCATAATAAACATCATCTTTTCAATTCTTGAGAAACAAAATAGAGCTGATAATTCAAATACGAGGCAACGCACAGGACATAATAAATATAATATTGGATCTTTTGCCAAATAAGTACCCGATGATGAATTTTTTTGTTATTTAAGCATCTGGATAAACACGAGAAAGGTTTTCTCTTTATTTTTCATACGATCGAGATTTTAGATAACCCTCAACTGTAAGACACGCTAGGACTCTACGAAATATCGTGTTAGTGATACAGTTTTAATCATTACTGCATTGCTTTACTTGTTACAATATGACATGTTGATAAAACAAACTTACCTTTCCACCGAAATTACTTGGACAATATACAGAACCTTTTTTTAAGTTTCGATATCAGATTGCGTGACTTATGATTACACAATTCTACTCAATTTATAGAATTGTTTTCATAGTTATTCATTTCTATATATACTCTGACCAATTAAGACTATTTTTATGAATATTTTGCTTAATAAATTAATTTATTAATTCACTAAAGAAATTCTGAAGCTTGTATGTGGAAATATGGAAAAATTTTTGTACCGTATGAAAAATGCCACTCATGACCGGGAATTGTAGGAATTCTTCTTCTACTTAATTTGGAGTAAATTGAACTACACGGTTTTTATTACACACATAAAATTTCTGTTTTTAGTTTAACTGTAAATGATTTGTTTGTCTTTATTAACGAGATAATTTATAAATAAAGACTTACTGTAATGATTTCAATCTCGTACTACAATTGTGTTTGTTGGTGAACACATTCAATTGAAGGAATGAGATGCTCCCATGCGTAATATTCTAGTAAAACAACAGAATATGTGTTAAAAATATACTAACTATTATTATTTAAATATCGCAGATAAAGCGTTAAAAAAGATAACACCGGAATATAATCAGATTTTAAGGTGTTTGGAATTCACTTTTCTGTATATTTTTTTAAAAAAAATTCTGTTAAATGTAGCAATATTTCTGTAACGAAGTTTGCATTTCTAAAATTTTGAAATCACAGCACAACACTGTTGATTTTATTACGGTCAGTGTCTAAAATTTTATACACAGAAATCGTATCAGATAGAAATCCTAAATAATAATGAATTTAATCGCAAAAAATTGATTTAGTTTCCGTAAAACTATTTGAGAATTATTACATTCTTTTATGATTATTATTTGATTACATAGTTCGATAGCCTTTTTACTTTCTTGTACGAAAAAAGGTACGTATTGTAATCACGAAAAATTTCGATTTTCAAATTTCAACGGAAATATCCATTTTGATCATCCCTGAATCCATTTTGACTAGTTTCCGCGTGACGTCTGTATCTCGTATAACTCAAAAACGATTAGCCTAGGATGTTGAAATTTTGGATTTAGGACTGTTGTAACATCCAGTTGTGCACCTCCTCTTTTGATTCTAATCGACTGGACCAAAAGTGTCCAAAAAAATCCAAAATTAAAAAAATTTGGATTTTGCTTTTTTTCTTAACTGCAGTAATAAGCCCTCATTGAGAGCTTTTCATCGATATATCATAAGTATTATTATTTTCATCGGTTCCAGAGTTATATCCAAATAGAATTTTAAGTAATAAAATATTTTCATCTTACAAGGGGAAGGCTTATCGGTTTGGATTAGACTTCATCTTTTTTTAGTTTTTTTTTTTTAATTTAAATATATTAATTTATTAATGATTATTAACCTCTGATTGTAAAAATATTACGATAAATAATAATAATTCATTAATAATAAAAAAAAAAATTGAAAAAATATCAGAAGTTATTAATGAAATACTATTTCATGTACTTTTCATTAAAAAAAAAATGTGTACATGTAATTTAATAGGCGTATATGGAAGTCATGTGGAATCAACACCAGATTTTTTTCAAGTTATGACTGTAAAAAAAAATGTGGTTGTTCTCAAGCAAGGAGTGAGATTGAACTCAATTTCCTTTTTTTTAGAAATTATACTCCAAGTTCATAAAAATGTAATTTGGTCAAAAGAGTCAAATCGTAGCAAAATGTTTTCACTAAACATTTTAATCTGTTTGCGAAGAAGTCAAATGGGTCGGCTTAGCTGTTAGATAATCATGTGAACTTTCTTGCAGTTAGTTTCCTACACAACAGCGAGGATGTCCTGCTATTAAACGCCTACATTAGCTGGACTTGGGGGAATCTGAGTGATTCTTAAGCTAACTCAATACCATTTATCCCCATGAGTTTGTTATGTTACTATTTGTTTGTCTATGTCTATTGGTTAATGTGTTTTATTTTTTATTAGATCTTAGTGAACATCTCTACCTGTGTGATCTTATTCAGTGTGAGTGTGTTTATATATATTACGTACATTTATATATATGTACGTTTTATTGAGGGTGTTCGTTGGAAACCCCTCATGTACTTTTTATAATACGATTATCAAGTTTGTGGTTCCTTTCTCGGAACCGTTTATAAAAAAATGAATTTGAGCCAAAAAAACAGTTGCATAATAAAGTGTTGAATATTTAAAAAACCCTATAGTGTATGTATTTGAAGTCATTTTATATTTTTTTGTATCAGAAGTCATTTTAGTTTTTATTAATTTTGTGTTTATTTTCTCACTCTGCTTTGATGAAGGTTTTCTCATAGTTTCCTACAATTTTTCCAGCCCATAATTTACTTCTTTTATCCATGGATTTGCACAGTGTGATTATAAAGTAAATAATTTGGTGTACTTATCTGAGTAATGTCTTTTTATTTAATATATTTATTTTTAGATATTTCCTTGCCATTAAATAAAAATCTTCAAGGTATTTCCAAATATTTTTAGTATTTTTGGGATACTATGTGTAATCACGTTAACTTTATAGTTAATGTGATCTTTTAAACGGAGGTGTTTTGAATCGTTATTAATTACTACTTTTATTATTGCAATTACAAACTTTTTTTTGAAATGTCGGTAGGAACGTAGCTTGGTAAAAGGAATGTTTGACTGACAGTTGTCGACAAACAATAAACTGTGTTAACTATCTGAGATAGTTGCCTATAAAAATTATCCTTTATCGTTTGTGTTTGGGACAAACCAGATTAACTTAACACACGGTTACCTTACATTATCTGTTAATGTTCCAATATGTACCTTAAATAACTACTGTGTAACATAGCATATGTTAAGTTACATTGAGTAGGAGATTTAAATTACCACAAAGAGTTTGTATTGTTAAGTGATGATTTAACCGAAATTGTTAACTTTTCTAATTTTTAGATTCAGTTAGTTTTGTCTGAATTTTAATATATTTTCTGTTTTTCATTTTTGTTTAGAGTTCATTGCATATCCTTGCGGGTTTTGATTTTATTTTTACGTGTTATTTCTCTGAGCGATAAATTCTTATACCTATTTTATTTAAATAGGATTTTTACAATTTTCGGGATCACTTTACAACCGATCATATCTATTTTCCTCTTTTATATATACCATTAATATCACTATCTGCAAAATTTCCGTTTTTGTGTAACTTATATAAATTTCATTTCAATTGTTTAGGTAAATTACATATCTTTTAATTGTTTTGAAGTACTTCAGTGATCCAATTTTTTCATACAATAATAACTTCCCTGGTTGTTTATTTAAAAAAATATTCAGATAAAATAATGAGATTTTATAACAAAATGATCGATAAGAGTTTTTACCAATTAACCTACATTTTTTGCTTTATTTATCTCTTCTGATAATTTTAAAATTCATTAACAAATTTATTTATTAATATTTTCTTTAGATAAATTGACAATCAAGAAATAAGAAAGAGGATTTCTTAAAGGGGTGAGTTAAGAGGAGGGGAATTGTATTGGGTGAACGATTGCTTGAACTTGATGTGATGCTCCGATAGGTCGGTGTTCACCCTTCTTCGCTCTTGTACATAGGGAGTTACCTGTAGTGCACAGGAGGAGAAAGAGAAGGAGAAGGTGAAGGAGGGGGTTTGAAGTAACAAAGTGAGGGAAGGGGTATCTAACGGTTTCTGATCGAAGTATGTATACAATGTGGCCGCTGCCACACTGGTCGATATCGTTCTGCCTAACGTTTTAGCGCGCTACTTTATGTGGAATACATTAATAACATGAGCTCGCCACTCATTGCCTAAACAAGCAACAGATGTTTAAGAAATAGCGGCAGATGATATATTTCTATATTTAATAATATTTTTTTAATTTTTATAAATAAATAATATTGATATATTTTACTTGTAAAGATTAATTTTAATTTAAATAAATTTTGAAATCTTTCGTTATGGTGAATTTCGATTTTAGCGATCGACTTATTTATAAGAATAAAAGTTGTTTTTTTTTTATTTTAAAAGGAATGTTAATATCAGATTTAAAAACTATATTTTTTTTAGTAGAACCGTATAAATAACTTTCTATTTAGCTTAGGTAATTTACTATCTAGAAACACAATTTAATAGTTGCTTTACTTGGTTATCTTTTCTCTCTTTTTTTATTGATTTTTAAATTATTTTTATTCACCACTATCGATTTGTTTTTATTTATTTCGTTAGTTAGTGATGATTTTTATTATTCTTGCTATTAAACTGTTTCATTTTATTGATTATTTATTGTTTAAAACTTATAATTCTAAAACAATATATCTCTACACGTTCTTTTATTTTACTAATAATTAAAGGATCAAAACTACATAAATGTTTAGTAGCTATGATGTGACGTAAATGATGACGGTTTTTTTAACTCTTCTTACTTCCTTTGATTCATTCATTTTATGATTTAAATATTCTAGATTACTTGCGTTTAGATAATTTTTATGTATACCTATATTTTATTAAATATTATTCAAAAAAAAAATATTGATAAACTAATTGAATGAATTTACTACTATTAGAGAATCGGGAAAAATTTGTTTAATTTTTTTTCTGTAATACATTTATTTTCCTATGTGTTCAAAAAAAATCATGATTTATTATTTTTTTTTTAATTTATTCAATCTTTTTAACATTAGCCAACCGTTACACTTACTAAATTAATTTTATAATAACAATAAATGAAGTTGTTACATTAGAAATGACTCCTTTCTCTATCCAGACCAGAATTTATTGATAATGAAAATAAATGTAGATTGGGGTTTAAAAACCCGAAGAAAAGGTGTCAGATGAATCGATGTAATTTAGAGAAGCTTGAGGTAGAGGAGGTAAAGAAGATTTTTGAGGAGAACATCGCAAGTGGTCTAGTAAAAATGATAAGATAGAAAATATAGAAAAAGAATGGGAAAATGTTAAAAAGGAAATTCTTAAATGAGCAGAAGCGAACTCAGACGGAACAAAGAGAACTGGTAGAAACCCTTGGATATCAGAGGATATATTACAACTAATGGATGAAAGTAGAAAGTATAAGAATGCTAGTGATGAAGGTAAAGGGAAATATCGGCAATTAAGAAATACTATAAACAGGAAGTACAAATTAGCGAAAAAAGAGTGAATTGAAGAAAAGTGTTTACAATTGGAAAAATAAATGATCATTGGTAAAATAGATGGAGCATACAGGAAAGTTAAGGAGAATTTTGTGGTACATAAATTAAAATCTGATAATGTAATAAAAAAAGATGATACATAGATTTATAATTCGAAAGAAAAGCACGATAGATGGGTGAAACATATTGAAGAGTTATACGGAGAAAATGAATTAGAAACTGGTGTTATAGATGATGAAGAGGAAGTCGAAGAGGATGAAAAGAGTGATACAATACTGAGATTTGAATTTAGTAAAGTATTAAAGGCTTTGAATGGCAGAAAGGCTTCTGGGATTTTCGGGATACTTGCAGAATTACTGAGCAGTGCAGGTTAAGAAGCGATAGATAGATTATATAAACTGGTGTGTAATATTTACGAAAAAGGAAAAGTTCCTTCAGACTTCAAAGAGAGTGTTATTATTATGATACCAAAGAAAGCAGCAACTGAAAAAGGTAAAGAATACAGAACAGTTAGCATAACTGCTCGTACATCAAAAATCTTGACTAGAATTCCGTATAGAGGAATTGAGAGGAGAGTGGAAGTGTTAAAAGACCAATTTGATTTCAGGTAAAGTACAGGGACAAGGGAAGCAATTTTATCACTCAGATTATTAGTAGAAGGAAGATTAAATAGAAACAAACCAACATACTTGGCATTTATAGACTTAGAAAAGGCATTTGATAACTTAGAGTGGAATAAAATGTACAGCATTTAAAAAAATTTAGGGTTCAAGCTTAGAGAGAAGAACAGTTACTATCATTTAAACTAAACTGCAACAATAATAATCGAAGAACGTAAGAAGGAAGCCTAATAAAAAACGGAGTCCGACAAGGATGTTCCCTATCCCCGTTACTTTTTAATCTTTACATAGAATTAGTAGTTAATGATGTTAAAGAACAATTTAGATCCGGAGTAACAGTGTGCTAGGTGAAAAGATAAGGATGTTACGATTTGCCGATGATATAGTAATTCTTCCACAAAAATAAAAAAGATTTAGAAGAAACAGTGAATGGCATGGATAAGTCCTACGCAAGTATTACCGCATGAAAATAAACAAGAACAAAACGAAAGTATTGAAATGTAGTAGAAATAATGAAGATGGATCACTAAATATAAAAATAGGAAGAGAAAAGATTACGGAGGTAGAAGAATTTTGTTATATGGGAAGTAGAATTACTAAAGATGGACGAAACAGAAGCGATATTAAATGCCGAATAGCATAGGCAAAATGAGCTTTCAGTCAGAAATATAATTTGCTTGCATCAAAAGTTTATGTTTGGAGCGTAGCTTTATATGGAAGTGAAACTTGGACAATCGGAGTACCCGAGAAGAAAATATTAGAAGCTTTTAAAATGTGGTTCTATAGGAGAATGTTAAAAATCAGATGGGTGAATAAAGCGACAAATGAAGAGGTGTTGCGGAAAATCGATGAAGAAAGAAGAATTTGGAAAAATATAGTTAAAAGAAAAGACAGACTTATATGCCACATATTACTAGGCATATAAAGGCGACTATTGCAGGAAATAGTCGCCTATAATATAGGCGACTATATAGTCGCTTAATATTGGAGTATTCAATAGTCCAATCGTGTTAATATTGGAGGGATATGTAGGTGGGAAAAATTGTGCACGTAGGTACATTTGTAAACTAAATTTTTAGGGATATAGGATGTAAAGGGTATACCAAAATTAAATGACTAGCACTAGATAGAGAATCTTGGAGCGCTGCATCAAACCGGTCAAGTGACTGAAGACAAAAAAAATTATGATATGAATTTAGAAGTATAAGATAATAATTACATAACCTTTGTATGCAACTCAACATGATAAAGCTTTCCTAATAACGATATCGATAGGCATTTATTTCTAGACTAATTTATTTAGTTTATCATTTTGTAGTGTGCTGTGCATTCGATTTGTTTATACATGTAATTCTGTATAAAAATATAAAATGAAAATTTGGAAATTATCGAATTCTGAGCAGCAAGCAGTGCAATTTTTCCAAGCGCAAGGCCTATTACCGGGAGTACAATTATGTGAAAACCAACAAACTTGTATTTTGAACCATACGCGTACTGAAGGTTCACAACTAAAAATGGCCGTATAAAAATATCTGTACGAGACGGTACATGGTTCGAGGGTAGTCGCCTTTCGTTCCTAACAGCATTACGTTTTTTGAATTGTTGGGTAGAACAGATGAACAGTTTGAAATGGTACCAACGACATCTCGATATGAGTTACGAAACTACAGTTAACTGGTGCATGTATTGTCGAAAAATATGTATATCAGCCATGGAACGGATTTCTTGTCAAAAAATTGGCGGTCTTGGTAAAATAGTAGAGGTAGACGAGACAGTATTCACTAAACGTAAGAACAATGTTGACCGTGTGCTTGCCCACCAATGGGTATTCGGAGGAATGTGTAGAGAAACGGAGGCATTCACAGTGCAGAATCAAGACACTGAAACACTGATTAAGGCGATCAAAGACTATATTAAGCCTGGATCTGCAATTTATTCGGATTGCTAGCGAGCTTACCACACGGAACAGCTTGCTACAGTATGTTTCGATCACCAAACCGTCAATCATACATACAACTTTGTAAATCCTACGGACGGAACCGATACACAAAATTTGAGTGGTTATGGGGCTCAGCGATGTGGCGAAATAAGAAACTTAGGGGCAGAGCAAGGCACCATTTCGAGACTTTAGAGAGAAATTTTATGGAGGCAACATACTGATGTATCTAGCGCTGATCCTTTTGAAGCATTCTTACATGAAATTCGTGTCTACTGGCCACCAAAATAGCTAAAATATACATAATTTGTATATTTAACGTTAATCAGACAAGGCGAGCGTAGGTTATGTTGATATACGTGTGCGATTAGTCGTTATACGGAATCAACATAACCTACGCTCTCTTCACTCGCTAACCTCGTCTGATTAAAGTTAAAAATAAAGATTACATACAATAAGTTATACGTACATAAGTTTTATCGTGACGAGTTGCGTGTAAAAGTTATGTATAATTATCATCTTATACTTGTAAATTCAAATAAGAAATAATAAACTAATAGATGAATTATGCAAATTTACTAGAACAAGTAAACGCAAAAAAATAATTGGATTTCAGCAGGTGACCGGTATAGCTGATAAATACCGAAATTTTTAACACTAATACTTAAAATTTATGTATAAAGTACGCAGAATCTAGAATGTAAACCAATTACCATAAAAAAACTGTTATTTACTTTCGTAAAAGAAAAAATTAAAACTATTTCAATATTTTTTTCTACTTTTATCCTTTTGTTTTTAAGATATTACATTATATTTTTAAGAGATTTTTAAAGCAAAGAAGGATATATCTTTTAAAAGTGTTGGGTTGATGTATTATGTACTTGAAATTATAGATATCTTAACAAAAATAGTACACAATTTTATCCTTATAACCACATTCCGATGGTACGCGGTTTAATGTTAATCTGCGCCTTCGGCTCCTTAAGGATGTATTTCTATAAAGTGATCATTCACCTTTTGTATCGGCAAAATGATAATTGATTGCCAATTTTTCAAGGCAGAGGGACCCTAAAATTATGTAAAGGCCTGAATGAAACTGAAAAATTGTATTTTCAGGTGGAGTTTTAAATAATACCAGAGATCGCGAGAAAAACGCTAAAATCATTGAAAAAGACTTTTGAATACTTGAAATCTACCAAACCCATAATTCCTTATGGTGAAACGGTAATAAAAGTATTAAAAGCAGATAAATTATTTTCTTTAGGCTATAATCTTTGCTATTTTAAATAGAGCGTAAGCGTTTTTCTCTCGGCTTTTCCTTGGTTTTTCCTGATAAATGCTGAAGCAGTTTTTTTTTACCAGTTTCCAATATAATATTATGACTATTTGAGGTAAATAAAAAATGAACATTAATTTAAATTAAGATATTGTATGGGCTAAATTTATCGATCTCTAATTTTAGATAGTATATGCAATTCATTACCCATAACAAAAAAAATTCATTAATTTGAAATATATCAGGTACAAGATGCGTCAGAGTTATTTCTGGGAATAATCAAATTTATTTCCTTGAAGTGAACACAGTGTTGTCACTTGTAGGACTCAAAATTATTTATATTTTGTATTAGAAACGTGAAATTATATTCGGCCTGGTGGGAAAGGTAACCAGTTCATTTCCCAATCTTACTTAGTAAACCTGGGACTGGAAAGGAAACCTGAAACCTGGAACTATTTTCGGAAATCAGTTTTGATTTATATCATAACACTTACAAATTTACGAACACTTACAAAAAAATATGTTTTTCATATGACTTTATTTATTAAAATTTTACCTCTGGTAGTAACGTAATGAATAATTGTTTCAGGTACTTCACCATAATGCATGTATGTAACAAATATTTGTTCGTAGAAATATCTTCAATAGCTATGAACGTTTAGTTCTATTTCATCATGTAACAGTTTCTATACTTTAATTTCTTTCACTTTGTAATGTTATTTCTATTCGGCTACATTTCTTTTTTTTTCTTACTTCCTTATAAGAAAAAAATTTTCTTACAAGAAAAATCTTGATCGCGAAAAATTTCAGATTTCAACGGAAATATCCATTTTGACCATTCCTGAATCCATTTTGACTAGTTTCGGCATGACGTCTGTACGTACGTATGTATCTCGCGTAACTAAAAAACGAATAGCCGTAGGATGTTGAAATTTTGGATTTCGAACAACAGTTCGAAATCCAGTAGTTCCATCTAGTTTTACACCTCCCCTTTTGATTGCAATCGACTGGACCAAAAGTGCCCTAAAAAACCCAAAATCCAAAAAAAAATCCAATTTTTGACTTTTTCTTAACTGCAGTAATAAGCCCTCATTGAGAGCTTTTCAACTATATATATCATAAATGGTATTATTTTCATCGGTTCCAGAGTTATAGCCAAATAGAATTTTAATTAATAAAATACTTGGATCTTACAAGGGGAAGGCACATAGGTATAAATCCGACTTCATCACCTTTTTTTTTTAACTTTTTTTTATTTTAAATATATTGATTTATTAATAATTATTAACCTCTGATTGTAAAAAAAAATGTTTACAATCAATAATAATTCAATAATAACAATAAAAAAATGAAATATGAAAAAATATCCGAAGATATTAATGAAATAAAATTTTATGTACTTTTCGTTTAAAAAAATAAATTTGAGTATGTAATTTTATAATGGCTACAACAGATTTTTTAAATAAATTGTCACCTTTCAGCACATAACTTTCTATTTTATTTCACCATTTAATTCACTCTCTGCAAGAATTGATTCATATCTCTTACAGCATTTAATTGATTATTTATTTATAATTGTTGGTATTTATTTCACACATTTTGTTTAGACTGTACAGTTTTTGAAATAAAATTAGTTGGTATGGTACTACAATTTACTTATACAATTTTAAATTTATTTAAATGCTTTTTTATTAACGAATGTAATTTTTGTTTATTGAGGTAGGACTCATGTTGATTTTGATGACACTATTTTGGAATAATTAAAACTAAAGTTTTTTATGACGGTAATACTAAAATAAAATTCCATATTATGACAAAGGTAATTCATCCGTTTCCGTAAAATTAATTGGTTTTCTTAATCATTTTTGGAGTTTTACTTAATAACCAAAATATTGTATGTTTGTGGTAAATATATTTATAATTTTATATTTAATTTACAAAAAAAAAAATGGGTAGTTTTTGTGAAATTTGAATAAAAAATATTTTAATCTAATAGATGTTATGTATGTTATAAGATTAAAAATTTTAAATTTCATCATTTTATAGGTGGGGATTTCTGCATCATTGATTTAGTGGGATCGTTTTCACGGCTAACTACACCTTCAAGCAAAGTAGCGCCAATTTTTGTTCTGTTCATTTTGTTGAAAAAATCTGATGTGTACACCACATGTCTTCCTTATACGCCTATTAAATTATATATAAACATTATTAGAAGTACATAAAACGTTATTTCACTAATAACTTCTGATTTTTTTTTTTATTATTATTTTACTATTATTTATTGTAATTTTTTTTTTACAATCACAGGTTAATTGATAATGATTAACCTAATCAATAATATAATCACCTAATGATTACATAATAATTATTAATATAATCAATATATAAATTAAAAAAAAGGTTTAAAAAAAGAAAATGAAGTTGAATTCAAACCGATTTGCCTTCCACTTGTAAGATCCAAATCTTTCATTAATTGAAATTTTATTTCGATATAACTCTGGAACCAATGAAATGAAGTACCACTTATGATATATTGTTGAAAATCTCGCATGAGGGCTTATTACTACAGTTAAGAAAAAGTAAAAAATCCAAATATTTTGGGTTTTGGGCTTTTTTGTTCAGTCAATTGCAATGAAAAGGGGGGTACATAACTAGATGTTATAACGGTTCTAAACCCAAAATTTCAACATCCAAGGGCTAATGCTTTTTGAGGTATGTGAGATACATTCGTAAGTACAGACTTCATGCCTAAACTAGTCAAAATAGATTCAGGAGTGGTCGAAATGGATATTTCCATTGAAAACTGAAAACCGAAATTTTTCGGGATCACAGTACGTCCTTTACTTCGTACAAGGATGTAAAAATATTACGGGGAATGAAAATTAAATCAAACAAAAAATATGGTATATTAATTTTCAGTGTTCAAAAACTAATACAAAAAAGTCATAAATAAAAATCAAATTTTTATCCGCGTGATTTATTTCTAAGATAGTAACTGACGAACATATTGTGACGTACGTTTAATTTAATTTATTATAAAAACAGCAACAATCAGATTCTACCGTATATATCTGCATTTTAAGGATAAACTTAATAAAAATTCTAATAACTAATAATTATAGATCTAAATTCGCCAGACCTACCAAACAACTACGTAAAAATATTAAAACAATGCTGAAATAGAGATTTCAAAATACATATTCATTTAAATCGTTCATTTAAAAATTAAATAACCTTTATTGGAGTTTTATCGTAAAATTTTAAAAGGCTTAGTTATAGTTCAAGTTTTTAAGGCTAAAGTTTTATCTTGAGTATTTTTAAAAGACTTTTAAAATCATTTTTATTGTTTTATATCTGATTCACCTTTCATTTTTTATTTTTCAACGAAGTGAAATAAAATCTAATCGTTAAAAAAAATATAAATAATTGATATGATTGCCATGTTATTTTTTTATTTAAAAATTATTTCTTTTAAAGAAGAAATAAGTAAAATTTAAATTTTGTAATTATAAAGTTAAAGTTAAACATAATAATGACTTTATTTATATATTTAAAGAGTTAACAGTGATTAAAAGCTAAAAAAAGTCTATCTGACCAAATATTTAATACATTTTTTTCTTCAAAATTTATTTAATCCATACATTTGATATAATAGTATACCAAATCTCAGAAACTTGGTTCCCCGATTATTCCGTATTTTATTTTAATTTAGTTTAGTTTATACCATAATATTGTTTGTTTTAACTGGGTAATAGACTTGGGTTTATTTTTCCGCTACAAACAAAACCAAGTTACTTTTTTTAATAAAATCTAACAGTTATCTCAAAAAATAAAATAAAGTAGACAAAAATATGTTTTTTGCGCCCCATTTCCTGTTGATTTTCATTAGAAATGTCAGTTAATATAAATTAAGTTTTAATAGGATTAAATTATGAATATCTATCGTATAATATTTGTAATTGAGAAAGGAACGGTAAAAAAATAATTAAATATTTTTTTAATCTCTTTCGGTCTGAAAAAAACAGTCTTATAAGTAACACTAAGTGTAAAAATATATATATAATGTGTCATTGAAGCACATAAACAAAGAATTTATATAAAAGTTCGTTGACGTAATATAAATTTTCACGAAGTTCAAACGTATTTACTTCCGAATCGTTCAACACTTTATACTTAAAGTGATTAGGTACTAGATCTGATTAAAGACAGTTAATAAACCATCCATATGTAATATGTACTTTCTATTGTAATATATATTTTTACCTATAGAAAATCAACATAAAAACATGAGAATTAACTATTATTTTAAATTGTTTTTTTTTAATAGTCGCTTTTTTTGTAAATTTATTTGTTTAAATGCCAATTATACGAAAGCTAAGTTATTTTTAATGTTGTTTACTCACGTCTAAATCTAGTATTTAAAATACAATGACGTAATAATCTAACATTTTTCTTTTGATTTGTATAGTACTTATATTTTTATTTTCTTTTAGACCGTAACTCGCTTTAGCATTTCTGATGAAACTTTGCTTTGTAGATTACATATATATTTCTTTGCTAAAAATATTATTATATGTAACGTTTTAATCTACTAACTCCAAAATGATGATATATTATACATGTACGTATATATATATATTGTTTGTGTGCATTTTACTATAACGATTATATTTTACTTCATCAAAAAGAATGACGAAACATGATAACATACTAAAATTTTTAAAATAAAAACCAAAAAATAGAGAGCTTTTAATATGAATGGAAATTACTTTTTGAGGAGATATTTTGGAGCTAATTATTAGAGCTCTTTCTTAGTGGAGTACAAGATTTAGTGTACTCCAGTGAAAAGGAATTGCTGCATAATTCCCTCCAAAGTAGCCTCTGGAAAAAGACGTTTACCTTTTTTAACGATTCTATTTTTTCTTAGATTTAGAAAAAATACAATTTATTTAAAAATACAATATTAATTTCTGTTAGAAAAAAAAAACAACAGTATTGAGATTTTTTAGTTCTTTTGGTTATTACATTACTTATAAATTTAATGCATAAAATATATAACACTATATAGCTTAGTAATAAGAATACTATAAGTAAATAGTAATATATAATGCCTGCTTGTTTATTTTATTTGAAAAAATTATTAAAAAACGGTAACCTTTTCGTAATTATTATTTTTTGAAAGGAATTTATTTTTCTATTTAAACAGCATGTTTAAAAATTCATGATTTTTTTTAATTTATAATCCGATGGTTAGTTTTTTCATTATTTTATTACTTTTTTCAGAATAAATAAATTAAAATACAATAATTTTAGTATACAAATTCATCAAATTGTGTTACAATAAAACAGATTTATGTAAAATTTAATATATATTCTTATCATATAAAAGCCGTTTTCAAACTAAAATTTTTCAAAATTTTAGCGTTTTACGGTTTTAATTAAGTAAATTTTTATTACTTATGATTTTAGAAATATGAAAATTATTTTTTCTCGCAAATTAATTTTCATTAATTTACGGGAAAACCGTAAATTAATTTTAAACGTAATTGTTCAAAATTATATGAATGTTTGAAGGTTTCTTTTATGTAAAAATTCGTAGCATATTGTTTACATTTTTGTTGTGTAGTTCTGAGAGTTTATAAATTAATTCTTTGTGAAATTCATAGGTGTAAATTTTATTAGTTTCAAAGACGGTTTTTCACGTATAAATAAGTTGTAATTATTTTTAAAACGTTAATTCAACTAACATAATCTAAAATATCTACATAAAATTTCAGGCTGTATATTTCTAATTTTTATAAAATTAAATCTCAGACTAAGCATTTTCCAATATTCTTGAAATGCTTTTAAATATATTTTATTGACCAAAGAGGTACGTCAAAAGCGTATTACATTTAGATAACTTATAAATGTTCATTTTTTGCTCTTATTTTATATATAGAAAATAGATTTATAAGCTTAAAATATAGTCGAACTTTTCTTACATATAGTCAACTTTTTTCTAAGTTCTACTACACATCATATTAATTCATACTCTTTTAATTTTTTTTTTTTTTTGTGGAAAATAAAACCATTTTCGACATGATAGCATTGGTGGAATAATTAACATACATATCGGTTGTACTTGAACTGTACTTCGTAGTGCTAGAAAACACCACAGAGGTACTAGTAATAAATTAAACATTAGTTTTTTAAATCAATCAAAACTGATTTTTCTGTAAAATTATTTATTTTATTTACGATTACTTGTATTAACATATGTAAATTTGAGTCTCTTTCGTTAAGATGCGGATAAAGCATTTACAATTCTAATACCAAAATGAATTACACGACTTTATGATATTTTTTCTACATAACTTGTTTAATATTAATTAATTTAGATGTAAATAAATAAAAATCTTTAAATCAATAAATTTGTTGATTTAATGAATTGTTCATTTAATTAAATAAAAAAAACAAAAGAATAAATAAATAACATAAAAAAATTATAGGGAGTGATTTATTTATTTTCAAATTTAGGTATACGTTATAGAATTAGCTTTACACATTAGATTTCGTTTGTCTTGGGTTACTCTTTATTTATTAATAAGTAAGAGAAAATAAAATAAAGATTAGGCTTGTTTTTTTGTTTTGTTTTTGTCTTGTTATGAAAGAGTGGGAATCAATAACTATGGTCATTAACCCGATGTAAATGGGTAGCGTATGAAAATGTGCTATGCGTGACCGGGATTCGAACTCGAGATCTTGGCACGAAATGACGAGACATTGTCTGCTCAGCCACGGAGATCGGCTAATTTTTTCCTCTTTAATTACGCATTTGTTTACAAATTGTTTTACTATATATAATGATTATTTTTATATTTCAGCAAATTTTCGGATTGTTTTTTTATATTTCTTCTATGGGTTATTATTGGTTTCTATAGAATATAAAAGAAAAAATATTTTAATAATGGGGGTAACAATATTCTTCTTCTTTTTCTTCTTCGGTAAACTTCCTTAAAAATTTTCCATTTGGAATTTTGGAGGTCATTAAAATATTGAAGTTTTCCTTTTTTTATTTTTAAAATGCATTTTCTTTAATTGAAAAATAAACTCCTATTGAGGAAATTTTTTTTACCGTTAAATTTATCAAACAAATTGGTAAAGTGTACTGTTGTATAAAGCTAATTGATAGAATTTTCATTTTATTAATACTGAAATTCAATTTTATATATAGTAAAGATAACATATACTATTTCCTGAATTTCTTGTATTCAAATAATAAATAATTTAAATTTAATTTTACTACAATTGCAAATTACTAAAATTGCTACGTGTTATTAACTTAGTTATCTGCAATTTTAAGAAAAATTTATTCTTTTAGGCCAATTTTGATAATTTTCTCTTTGAAATTGAATGATGTAGTAAGATCTCAATATTATATTATAAAGTATCTCTTTTTTGAGTATTCAAATTTTAAAATTTTACAAATATATTAATCATAAAAAAATACGATTTTTGCATTTAATTTATTTATTTATAAAAATTGAATTATTACTTTTATCCCGCATTTGTTGAATACGTATTTCCATAGAAACATTATAGATATTTTATATAGTTTATTTAAAATTATTTATCGTTTAATTAGCCGGGGTAGAAGTGTTTTTCATAACAGTATTTATATATATACATATATACTGTGAAATTATTATTGTTTCACCGACAATTAAAAAGACTTTTATATTGTTTTGCGATTAACGGTGTTTTAAAATTATTTTTATGGTATATAAAACATTTATTATTATTATAAAAATTGTAATTTTGGGCTCATATATATTATCTTTATAAAAACAAACTTGGTATTAAGAAATACAATACAAATTATATACAATAATACAATACAAATTTGGTATTAAGAAATACAAATACAATTCATTTAACAAAATGAAAGTATATAAAATTTTCATAAATTATAATAAAAATGATTAACTATGCAATTTTATTTTACGTTCCTTTTTGTTGAAACATCAGTAAAAATATGTTTTTATAGGTATAATAACAGACTTTACATCGTTATTTTTATAAACCTGTAAACCTGCTGAAATGTATAATTAAATTTAAACCGGTAAAAAGGTAAAGGTCTGTATTAATATTTTTTAATAAAATAATATATATATATATATATGTTGGAAGAAATGTACCCTATTTAAAATGTAAGTCATATCAAAAAGAAATTTAAAACAATATTATTATCTGTTCTTTTTCATTCTGAAATTTAAATTTATAAATAATGTTCTTTAATTATTAATCTGTAAATTATATGAGGATTTAATTTTTTTATTATTAACACATATAATTTGGTAAACATCAGATGAATAAATAAATATTATTAACGGCTTTTAATATCTGAAAGATAAGTGTAATTCTTATACTCTTGTTTTTATTGTAATATATATCTATCTGTGTAGTTTTTGTGAGCATCTAATCCTAATTTATAAGCTCTTACACTATAATTTAGAATATTTATTTAAAAATATTGGTAAAAATATACAAGCATTCAAAATTTTGTTTTTAGATACAATTTTATTTATGAGTATTGCATTATGCTTAGGAGTTTCATAAAATTATCAAAATAAAATTAAACATTTTTTTTTTATGAGCTTAACTGATGTCATAAATTTTCAAAACAAAATAATTACGCATGAAATAGACATGGAAATATAGAAAAAAATATTTCTATAAATTTCCAAAGGAAATCGCTTCATTTGAATAAAAATTTAAATAGGTTTTAAAAAAGTAATTTAAACTTTAAAAAGTAGAAAATAGATATTAAAAAAAAATTGTCATAGTTTTTAGCTTAAATTACTGTATTAAGAAAACAAATTGGTTAAATGAATACGTTTTTATCTTAATAAAATGACATCTAAAAATTATTAAAACTGAGTTTTAATAACTCAGTTTAAGGTTTTTAAACTTTATAAAATTAAAAAAAAATATATTTTAGTCACATATAATAAGACCAAGTTAATCAATCAAAATTTAATTAGCTGTTCAACTTTTACATTATTTTTAAATAATATAAAATTGTTTTACATTACAAATTATGCCCAGTCGTTGGCTCACTATTAACCAGTAATATGATGCATTTATGTTTGAATATAACTCTTGGTTATTAAGTTTATTATTAACTAGTAATTTGTTTTTATATATACATATATTTGTATGATAATTAATTAATTGTTTTAATTAGAAATAACAAATTTCAAAATAAGAAAAAATTTTTTTAAAGTTTATGTAGAGACTTTTTTGTCATATGTTTACAAAAATAAAATATAATCATATAAACAAACGATTGTTTGTTTTGTTATAAAGGACAAAGGTATTTTGATTTTAGGTTACATTTTTAATAAATTGTTAATTTAGACCGTAGAATAACTTATAGTATTTACAAATTATTTCAGGGTTAAATAGTGCAGTAGAATCGTAGACCTCCAAAATAATTATTTAAAAAATTTAAAACTCTTAGAAATATAATTTTATCATATTTATTAATTGCATAAAAAATATTTGGTACATTTTAACCTGTTTTAAAATAGTATTAAAATCTTATATATATAAAAAAGAAGATATTTGAATAGTATTTATTATTAAGTGCTCAATTGGTTATTTAGGGGCATTAACTAAATTTTATGCTAGTATATGTTATTTGTGCTTTTATAAATCGTAAAAAAAAATGATTTTTTTGTGAAATGATTTAATGAACAGAAGGAGATAGGCGTTTAGATATTAATAATTATTATTCATCTTACGGAAAATAATATGCCGATATTTTGCATATTATTTTCGATAATATGCCGATACACGTATTACGTTGAAGAAATATCGTGCGTTTTATGTTTGCGAGTGATTTATTACTACAATATTGACATACATCGTATTACTTTTAAAACATTGAAATAAATACACAAAAAAATAAGGTACATACCGAAGGATTTGGCATGCATCGTCTCATCGGATCTGGAGCCCGATATGTCGGTGAATATCTGCCAGGGAAGCATGGACCCGGGGCTGAGATCGGCAACGGTGATTTGACTTTTTCCGAGCTGTATGATATCATCTTCTCCGAGGTATACATCATAAGATCCATAACTAGGCCATCCTGCAGCCAGAGCCAGCGAACACTCAAACAGAACAAACCGAAAAGCCGTTCTAGGGGGTGGTTCAACCCTCGTAGCGCATGCGTGACATCGGTCGGCCCTCCCCCGCACGCCATTCCAAACTACCCCCACCCCTTATTTCCAAACTACCGCCACCCACACGATGAAAATTTAATTGAACATTTGATTTACTCTTTATATGGGCTATTGTTGTCCTTCCTTTAATTGATATTTATTTCCTGACAAATTATTTGCAACGGTACAACAGAGTAAATTTCCTTACAGTTGTTAGAATTGTATATGGATGCGCTAGACCGATCTTTTTGTGTCGCTTGCCTTATCATAGATATCATGTTACAACTACCCTTTTCTGCCAATCTGCGCACACAATTCATCACTTTATTTCACATCATATCAGTATAAATCTTCAACCTACCCCGTTCTATAACATATCTGGTGATAGGTTACATATTTTTATCGTAATCTTTTAAGTTATTTACTTCAAATATTGCAGCCTGATTTTTTTTGTCTTGCTTCGATTTCTTCTTTTAATTAAAATGTTTAAAATAATATTTATTAAAGAAAAAAAATAATAAAAGCATTCTATTCCTCGCAGAAGGATAAAAAACCAGACTCAAAATAGAAAATAAATAAAAGAAATAGAGGCAATGTTCATCCAAAGAATCTTTTCATTATTTTTTAATCCGGTATCTTGTTAGGAAATAGTTTATTTTTGGATGATAAAATGTATTTCCTTTGTAACAAACTCAGACCACACTGTTTTGTTATGAACTGCATTAATCAGTCTATAAGCTAATCATGATTATCTAAATATTCGATACGCCTACATATACTCAAGTCGAAAATATCATAAATTATATAATATTCAATTTCAACTATTTGATGCTGGGAAATATGATTCACGCCGACTGACTTTTTATAAGTTATATCATTTCTTAGTGTTAAAATTTATCAAAAAGATAAATAAATTAATATTTATTTATATAAATATCGTAACAGCGTCGTAATTAGGCCTATAAAGAAAGAACCACTTATTACGTTTTCATTTAATTATTACATTATTGAGCTTTTAACTCTTTTAATAAATTTATCGAGTTTATATATAATACTAAATAGATAGTAAAACTGAATTTTTTCGCATATTCTTTCAGCGTATACTATTGTTGCAAGGATTTTCCACAGCTTTCTTCTATTATTCCTGGATAAATGTAAGAGTAGTTTTTTTTTTAATATATAAACAATTATTTAATTTGTTCATTTATATTATAATCTGAATAAATTGTTTAGTTATTTATTTATCAACGAGGAGCGCTTATAATAACGATAATACATTTTAATAAAACGTTTATATATATATATTTAAAACCTTAAGAAATTTTCGGTGTTACAATTCACAGTAGAACGTTTTTAAGCTTCAACTTTAAACAAATTTTATTTCAGATTTCTAATTTTTTTTATCTTGAATGATTCGATGGCAAAAATTTATTTCCCGTCAAAAAGGAATGTCTGAAAACAAGAAAAATTTCATCATTTTACAAGTTCATTTTCCGTTTTTTACAAGTAAAAACGGAAAAAATAAGTACAGATAGAGATATTGAAGAAAAATGATAATTGAATTATTAAAATCATAGGCTTCAGTTTCAGTTTTATATGTAAAGAAAATACAACGAAAACAAACCCAGTGTATGCAATTTATATATAACTAGCGTTTCCTCGTCACGGTTTCGCCCGCGCTATATACGTAGTTACCATTTAGCCGGTCATGGCTCGCCCTTCCAGTCTAGCCAAAAGGCTCTGCCCCTTGAATCCTGATGGGTTCATTAGAATCATACTTGTTTGTATAATAATGTAACCATTTTAAAATCGTGTTGTATTTAAATCGTGTTGGCAGGTGCAGCCAATCGCGTCGCACATACAGTAACAGTGGTTATGTTGGTTGAGCCACATAACGTGGCTCAACCGTGTAATCCTTAAAAAATCGAATTTGAAAAAACCCGAAAACGGGTTTCAGATATTCAGGTAGTTGCAAGCTCCAGTCTAGATCTCATTTAATACAGTCGGAAATAGGAAAATTTGCAATTATTTTTCCTCACCCTTTTTAAGGTTGAATTTCGAAAAATCTAGAACGGTTTTTAGATGTTTACATGAAAATTACACATACCAAATAGATGCAAAAAAGTAGTATTCCGTAGGTAAAAATGATGTAACTTGCCTACTTTTAGAACACTATTTCTAATAATTCTGTGATACCTTCAGAAATGATCTTCAGGTCATTTTGGGGAATCATACAGATAATAAAACATAATTTTGTTTGTTACTCAAATATTCACTACTTAAGAAATAATGCGATAAAAAAATTAAATGCTCCCATCTTATGAATTTTGATTGAAAAATTTCGTTTAATTTTCATGAAATAAACTAGAGAAAGAATAAATATATTGTCAATTAAACCTCAGATCCCTTGACAAATAAATTTTTAAAAAAACTATTGTAAAATGCGATCAGTGATTTTTCAAGATTGCTAAGGAACAATATTCTTGGTTTTCCTTATCGTTTCAATTAGGTGACTTTATGGTCTGGCTGTACAGAGTGCTCTTCTATTTAATTTCTTTAATTGTTTAATTATTTTGCTGTACAGTTTGTAAAGTTGCTGTCGTTACAATAAAATTAAAAAAAGAAATTCTGTTTATAAATTTTATTTGCAAGAACTATTTAGCTATTTCTTATAAAATTTAATTTAATAAAACTTAAAATATTATTGAAAATTCACATCTAAGATACTAAAAAGTTTTCATTTGTTCTATGCACACCCAATTCGGTAAATACAATGGTAAAAGAAATCACTCAGGCTGTCCAATCAGTTCGTGAATTTTACGCTAATATTCGTATTATCAAATATCGATAATACAATCGAATTCAGGGATATTCTGATTTACACATGAAGAAGTTGCACGTTTGATAATATAAAAAAAATTAATTAAAATAATTGACCGATGACGAAATATTTTTCTAAACGAAAAATTTAAGAAACAACGGGCTAGAGGACCCCATGTACCTATTTATTTAAATGATAATACTATTTCATAATTATAATACAATGTATGAAGAATTGTTAATATTTTTTATTACTATGTTTTTTTAATTTGTTTTCTTTATTTCACCAGAATAATCACCAAACTTACCTTTAAGTCCAATTTTTGTGTGCTTAAATGTTTTGTTGAATAGTTTTTTAATTTTTTAAAAATATTTCTCATTTACGTTCTTAAAAGTAAAAAATAAGGACGTATTTTTAAAAATGTGTAGAAATACACATGTTTTGTATGTTGAACTTAAGTAAAAATTACGCTAATAAAGAAGCTCATTCGGAAATTTGTTTGTATAAATTGGTTTCATTATGAGAAATAAAATGAAAATTAATCATCTGCTTTTTATCATGTATTATTTTTAATAAATTAAATGTAGAATATGAAATATCGCCTGGAATATTTTTCATACAAACCTTATTTCCATATTCAATAAAACATTACTATTGACATTTTTTCCCGTTCGTTTCTTATTAACAAAATAATCAAACTATAAAATTACCTTTCTTTTAATGAAATTCCCATTATAACAATTATTACATTTTTTTAAGATTATACATCAAAATTAAACCATTTTGTTTTGTTTGAATGTTACAAATGATTTTTTACAAAAAAAAAAAAAAAAAAACACTTCTTTCTTTTAATCATTATCATTAACCAACATTGATAAATAAATTATTTATTTCCTATGTTACTGTTTTGTTTTTCGTTTCCTTTATCTAGCGATATTATTTGATTTTTTGTTAACAGTTGTACGAACTTCTGTACATTTTATAAAGTAAATCTATGCAAGTGCATTTATGCAAATTAACTATTGTTTTATGTATGTGTATATTTTATTGAGGGGATTCACTGGAAACCCTTCATAAAGTGTAAATAAACGAATTATGATAAAAAAAAGTTATTCTCTTTTTGATAAATTTCTAGATTTTTTAAAGTTCCTTGGATCATCGCTATTTTACAATCGATAATACAGAAATCAATATTCTCTCTTATTATTAGGATAGTTTTTTTATATTGTAATTCATTTTTTGTTATATTTAGCTTAGGATGAACCATAAATGAACTGTTGAGAACTTCTCATCCTGTTTTACTTGAAATAATCAGTCCAGTTAGTATATGTGACGGATGTGTAAACGTTATAAATAACTTTACAGATTTTTATTTATATCGAAAGATCATTTTTTGAAGTAATATCACCCTGGATATAATCGGTTAATATTTAAACCAATGATATCATGAAACCTTTAATTTCGTTATAAAAACGATTTTCCTATATTATTTCTTTCAGTAATTCTAATATGAATTTGATAATGACTTATAATAATATCTTAGGTAAAGAAAGGATGTTAGTTCTGTTTCTTAAATAATCAGGAACACACCCAGTTCGTTTTTCTTCGGTTTTTATTTTCACCTTATCGATTAATGATATTCGATGTAATCGTTAGTTCGCTAACGCATACAGTTTGTCAAGAATATAATCAGTAGATATCGTTTGTTTTCAGATAACAAAATAAAACACATTATATTAATTAAGATATGAAAAGTTTCATCATTTAAATTTTTACAAGTGTTTGATAGTGCAAATAATCGAACATATAGGCATGTTTGGTATAATGAATAATGTAAGGTACGCAGAATATGAGAATTCCTTGGTAGATACTATGTTTACATACAATTTCCCTTATTTTTTTATTATTCATCTTTACTGGTATAAATTTCGGAAGAATATAATTGATTGCTTTTTTTAAAAATTTTTAATTAATTTGGTTTCGTAAATAGGACCAGAAGTTTCTTATAAATTTGTTCTAATTTTTAGTTTTTTTTATCCTCCCGTTTTATAGATTTTCGTCTATCTTATCGAATAAACAGAATAGTTGGTGATGTGAATAAAACCTAGCAGATGCTAACTCTTACCTTTTTCTAAGAAAGTGGTAAGTTTAGAGTGATTAAAAACTCAGATGTAACTACGCTTTGTAATTTCTAGATTTTTCCGGGTTTCTAGCTGAAGCTTAAAAGTTTTTATGAATAAAGAGAAACTTCTAATTTTTATTGTTAGCAGTTTCTAAGGGATTGTTAAGTCAGGTCAGGGGGATGCTATCTTTCAAGCTAGTCGTTAGTTTTTTCGAGCCATGGTGAAGTTTATGTATGTGCGGAAACAAAAATGGGGGGACACTATTCTTTACAATTGTAAATAATTAAGATTCGAGTCTGATAGTGTGGATTACTTAGCCTCTGAATTCTCAAATGAGACACATACACGGGGAGGAGCTGTTTCTCGAAGAAAGGAAATGGAAATATTTCTACGTTTTGTTGCCAAACCAGAATTTCAATCAGGAATTGCCAAAAAATGTTTGTTTACACAGATGGATCGAATAATCGACAAATCTCCTAAATAGATCCACTTTTCAGCAACATCAGCAGAAGTAAATGAAACGAAAGTTCTCTGGCAAAGAAATTTTCCGAATGTAATAGGTGCTCGGACTGCACACGCGTAAAAATAAAAAACCCAAATTACATGGGGATGAGTATATAAATCGAAAAGAATATGTTAGTATTAACGTCCAGGATACTTGTGACGCCCTTGAAAGATTAGAGTGTAGGTGCAGAATGGCCAGGGAATGTTCATGATGCAGGAATATGGTGAAGCCCTGTTAGGGGAATTATGTCATTTTAATGGTGAAGCATTTCTACTTGGTGACTCCGGCCACAATAATATCTCCGTGGTTAATAAAATAATTCAAACCACCTGCTAAAGCAGCAGAGAAAAATTTCAATTTGCACCATTCCAAAGAAAGAGTCATCATTGAAAAATGTTTCGGGCAGTTGAAAAAAAGTTTTCCCATTTTGGGAAATTTTGTCCGCGTATCTTTGGAAAAAGTGCTCAAGGTGTTGCTTTTGACAATTATGTCTTTGTATGACAACATTATGTCTTTCTATGTATGACAACATGACAATTATGTCTTTCATGAGAAGAAAATTGAAGAAGAGCAATGTGAAAATGTAGCTACAACTCTTAAGGGGCGCAGAAACCCCAAGAAATGATGTTTTTAATGAATGACTGAGTAGTGTCATTTTAACACTACTCTTCATATTGCTCAGCAATTTATTTAGTTGTACAGTTATCACTTCCTTACCAACAGCTGACAACTCCTCGCTTATAGTTTTCCAAGCTTCTTTTTGGTTTTAACTGACGTCGAAGTCTTGGATTTTTCAATTATTGTTGGTGTTCTCGTAAAAGTTTAATAATTAGTGACCTGTGTAAATACCTTTCACTGCCATCATTTTTATCACTAAATTATATTTCTTCAACTAAGATCAAATAACAAATAAAATAGCCAAAGCAAGCGTTGTACAGTCCGGATGAGTATGAGGCGATATTAATGAGCCGGTCGTCAAATCGCCGTGTACAAATAACAGAAATAGGAGTGAGGACAGACAACTTACGACATGAAAGCCAAAAACTTAGCTCTAGCTAAGCTTCTAACCCAAGAAATTTCCTAAGTTTTCCCGAATACTTCTAAACTAACTTAGTTCTATCTAGCTAAAACCAGCATTTTTCTTTCAACTGAATTTGAGAAAAATATGGATGGTTAGTTAGAGCCATCTAGGTTTTGTTCACTTAACCAAATATTTATGAAAACAAAAATTAGTAGCTAATACGATATTTTACAATTTTGGAATGGTTTTACACCATCTTCATTTAAGTAAAACTTATTACCGTATTCATAATGCTGAAGGCACCGTGGTACCCTCGGAGTGAGAAAATTCAGGACTACTTTGGATTGCCTTGTCACGAGATCAAAAGGTTTGATTTAAGCTACAGATAGCGGTTAGACAATCATACGAACTGAACAGTTAGTCTCCTAGACAACAGTGAACATTTCCGGCGACTGAAACGCCAACACGTGCTGGACGTTGGATATTAGAGTGATAATTGAGCTGGTTGGGTATCACATATGTGATAAACATCTTTACTAATTTCTTTCTACTATTTTGTTTATATTTATATATTTTTTAATAATGTCATGGATTCTTTATCGGTTTGTTTATTCACTAGATTATTGTGATCTCTTGAATCTTTGTGTTCCCAATTAATGCAGGTGTGCTTTTTTTTGTATATGTAGTTTATACATATGTTTATTTATGTATGTACGATTTATTGCGAGTTCAATTGAAAGTCCTCTTCACGTGTTTTTTTATAATGCAATTTACATGTGGTTCCTTAATCGGAACAGATTGTAAATACATAATTTGTGAGACAAATAAGTATAATAAAATAAATAATGTTTTTAAGCGACCTCACAATATATGTAACATCAAGTCAAACATACTAATCCATAAAAACAATAATCATCCCAAGCCAGGTATATTAAAAAAACGTATAAGTGAATTTTTTTTCCGATTCCTTTTAGAGGTAAATACAGTGTTGTATATAACCTTGTTAGTTTATCCTTTAACATTTTGAATACAAACTGATAAAAGTTTTTGAATAAAAACTAACCCCCGATTCCTTTCAAACATTTTACGAACACTATCGGTTAAAAGGTGTCATCGTGTAAAAATGCTATATTCTCAATTTTACTGACATTTCTCCCTTACATTAAATTAAGTTATATAACCCACACAACTCACTTTGTGCAGTAATTACTCGTAAAAAGTATTTCCAAAAAAAAGAAAAAATGTATTTTCATATGCTGTTTTAATTTATAATATCAATACACAAACAATATTTATAATATTGTTTACATATTTTATGTAGTTTTATAATATCAATTTACATAGCACGTCTTCATCAATTAAAGCAACGCTTACACAATCCATTATCTTAAATATAACATAATTTGCCGCGTAATATCGCCTGTCACGCTACCGTATTGGTTCTGAAACCATAAGTAATTTGGAAACCACAAAACGGAATCGTGGGTATATAAATATCTTCATTCAATACCTACCATTCAATAGAACTGGCTATAGTTTAATATTATTATTATTATTATTATTGACAAAAATCACTACGATTAGTGAGTGAATTTCGCATCTAAGGTGTCATTGCATGTATTAAAGTATCATTACATATCTAACAACTGATAGGGGGTAGTCCCCTACCATTGTTTAATCCTTTCATTGATTAATAATTAAAATTGTATAAATTCATTTTATGTATAAAACTGGAACTACAAGGTTCTTTGAAGTAGGTCCTGTGTAATATATGTAAACTTTAACTTTTCTACGGAATAATGTTTACAAATAAAAACTGTAATTAGAATAAAACTTAAGAATCTTATATTTGAAGTTTTTTATCTGTAAATCTGTAGATACATATTAAAATTTTATTGTATTTTTACCAGTGGTGGCTCGCATATAGACACTGTGGAACTGCAGCATCCCCTATTTCCACTTGATAGTCCTTTTTTCTTTGTTTCTTTATACTTGTACAATTACGACTATAATCCTTAAGTTTAATGACAGTAGTCATCCCCCATTTTATGAAAAGATACAGAAATCTTTCTTTATATAGAACTATGCGCTTCACAGTTCCAGCGGCGTGGTTTTTGGCTGTTGTGAGCATGCACCCATAGGAAGTTGTACACGAGGCTGCGAGGGAGAGAGAGAGAGACAGCACTGTCGTTCCCGCAGTGTCAACCCTGGCGTGCTGGTGGAAGGTAGTCATTTTTTTAATCCGTGTGTGTATGGAACTTTCCTTGTTCGTTCCGATTTCAAGTTTAGTATGTGGAAGGAATATGAAAGTGGTTTAGTTGTTTTTTTCAGAAGATGGCGGAAAGTAAGGGCTCTTTGATTACCAAATCTGTCCAAAAACACGTTGGAAGGGCGAAAGAGAAGGTAATTAGTAGAAACTAATTATGTATTTGTTTCTGTGTACATAGAAATTTAAATTAAGCATCATTGGACTATATTGTTTTTAAGCGGACAAGTTATTATTTAATAACATTCAAAAATATTCTGTACTAGCATTTTATTATGTATGTGTACCATATTCCTGAATGTGATAAAGTGTAGAATTAGATTACTATCCTGCTTCCACCTATTCTATTTGATTCATTTTTTTCGGTTCTTTTATTTTGCAGAAAACTTTAACCAAGGCCTTGAAAAGTCCCAGAAAAACGTTTTCTGGAACAGCATCTTCACTAATTTTAGCTACAACCCGCCACTGAACATTAAAATACTAAACTTTTTATAAGTGAATCTAACACTTTTCCCATATGCAATAAACTATTTCTTTTATTACTTAATAAAAACATAAAAAAACTAAAATTTGAAAAAGAAATTTTCACGTTTCTGTGGTGATGAAATTAAAAATTGTTAATCAAGTTTCTATGGATATAAATTAAGAAATGACAAAGTTCCTTCTATGCGTCCGTCATGGTACGTATGTTTTTTTTTTATTGCATTAGTGCTTGTTTGTATTTAATTTAATAATATTTCTTTAAATTAAATATTTTTTTAAATCTACTAGAAAAAATACAACAAAATAATTTTGAAAAAATAACGAAAAGTACAATCCAACATTGTAATTGAAGTTTAATTTATTTTCTTCGAATCGATTGAACTTGTCTCTTAATAAGGCATTTAAGAGTAGGAAAATCTATTAATGCTTATACTAGAAAATATATTTTCTTATGAGTATAAACATTACAACTTTCTCATGGTCGAACCGTCTTTGGGGAAATTAAACTTAAAACAGTATATATTTTTATGAAGTAATTTACATAGCATTTTAAATAACATAAATTTATATAAACATTCATGGTGTTTTATAAGGATAAAAAACATCAATTTCCTTAATTACCCGTTTTATACTTTACTTTTTTACTATTTATTAAAATATTGATTTTAACAATAAGTAATCCTTATATTACGGGGAATGTCATAGGCTCTATATATATATATATATATATATATATATATATATATATATATATATATATATAAATTTTAATAAATTTAAAAAAATTGAAAAAAAGATATACTACATTGCCATATACAATGTTTGTCAGCAATGTTCTTTTTTTGGCGGTCGTGTTTTTTTTAATTTTTAATATTTATCTCTTGTCTTTAACAAGATTTAAATTATCTAATATTTTAAATTTAAAAAAATATTCAGACCAATGATATAAATTTAACAAAAAAATTAAAGCCGTTAAACAATTTTTTGTTGACCAGATAATTTTTCTGTAAATTGCCATTCATATCAAAATAAAAACATTTAATAAAAATAACTATAATAGTAATAAAACCAATGTTTTCAGCGGTAATACATCCTAAAGTCAACGGGACTTCCATATCAGGATTACTGAATGTATAAAATAGGTAAAATGTACGTTTATACATTACAGCATTCCGACGAACTAACGTAGTCCTGTACAACAGAGTATAGGTAAAACTGTTGTGGACATTATAAACATCGGCTTAGCGGGTATACTGTTTGCATTATTAACGTCCTGTGTCAGGCGGATGCCGAGCGGTCACAACGCGCTAAACTGTTCCGTATCCGTATATCCTTCCTTGCCACACTTCTACGAATAAAAATGAAAACTCTATTCATTATTATCATCTATTTAGTATGGTATGTATTTATTCTTATATACAGGTTTTATTACTAGCAATAGAAAATAATGAAGCGGATATTTATTACAGTTAACCGAGTAAAATATGATTTTAAAAATTAAAAGGATTTTACTTTTAGATTAATTCCGATGTAAAGTAAGTAATCGATGTGTTTATAGTTGATATTAATTAATTAAGTTTAATGCATTAAACTTAATTTTAATTCTAAGCGCATTTTGTTTTCAATATATTAAATTTTTTTCCGTTTAACTTTATACTTGGTCCGGATGGAACTTGGTCAAATTACTTTTATATATGAGATATTAATGCCATTAAATTTTAAGGTGAAAAGGTCAAGGGAATAAGGCGATAGAACAATATCTCCCTCAGTTACTCGAGATTTCGCATAATTAAGGCTATATTTTTCTTGAGATCATTTGTTTTTTGCAAAATCACACCTCTATCTTAAAAATGCTGTGTTGTGACGGTCTGGCTGGATCTCGAGCCCTGTGCGTTAAGCCTCGCAGCTGCACCGGTCTGCCGACCAAGTGAAATTCGTTCTATGTAAGATGTGAAATTATCATTACTTAAATTAAAGAAATGTAAATTAATATTAATCGATGACTGTCTTTATAATGTTCCTTCCCCAGGTCCCTCTGGTTACATCTTCCATCTTTAGTAGTACGTGGTTTTAGTCGCCGATGTCGTCCAATAGATTTACTGCCGGTTAATTTACATGTTTATCTAACCTTTCTTTTTGTACCGAGAGCCAATGTTTTGATTTTATTCTTAAAAAGAAGGTAATCCTAGATAGTCGTGAATTTCTCTACCCCTAACAAACCACGGCGCCTCTGTTGATCCTCATAAATTTATTTTTCAACTTTTAAATTATCTCAATATTGCAATTTCTCGTCGTACCACTTAGCTACCTATAATCCCCATTATGTCCCGATAGGTTTAAGGAAAACTCTGTAGATAAGCAGTTTATTTAAAATAAAATATATTTTTTGCTAGAAAATTTTGTCCTATCGCCGCGAAAATTTTACATGGTTTGTGTTTCATTACACATGATTTTGTTAAATAATTTTGTCAACTGTAACTAAACAACGCTCATTAATTTACTGTACAAAAAATTATTCACTTCGATAATGACTAAATCAGAGTAACATGTTTTCTACTAAATATTCTTTTAATTAAATAATTCCTCGTTTTATCTCGTAGCAACGGTGCAAATTATAATAATTTTATTTTATTTATTATAAAAATAAAACAATGAAAATTTTTTCCATATTAGCTACATAAATATATTTTTTATTTCGTTAGAGGACAGTAATTTGTTTACTACTTGAGAACTAATCAAAAGTCTTGTAAAAATTGATCCAGTTAATTTCTGGAGTTTACGGTATACAACTATCATCAAAACTACATAAAATTGCATAAATTAATGCTTATTTTTCTTAATTTATAATTCTTTCGCAAAATGTATGATACTAGAAATTATTACAGGCAGTTAGTTACTAATTGTGTTTTTGGTATTGTATGCACTAAGAAATTTTACTAGAATTGGTTATTCATTGAGAACTTAAGAACTTAAGTTATACTTCTTAAGAGAGTATATTTAATCAAAATATTTACCCCTTTGTTATTATAACTTGAAAAAAAAACCTTAAAAATATGGATATAAAAAAAATAATCATTTTTTATCAAAATGTTAGGTGAATTTCCCTCGTAAGGGTTCGGACAATCTGAAAGGGGTTTAATTGTAAGGGGTTCGAAGGGCTGTACAGCAGTACTACTTGTGTACCGGTTAACAAACGGCCACCTAATAGAAGTACGGGGACGTTCGCCTAATCACGCAGACAAATAGCTTCCGGCTTGAGTGTAGGTCACGTGTCATGTGCTGACACGTGTGTTTGGCTATAACACGTGCATGCAGCGTCATGTAACAATACGATATGCCGACCAAGACTGGATTGCCCGTCAGGCAGTTTCAGTTTACGTTAGTCAATTAACCGATCAACAATTATTTATTCTGATTTTTTATGTCATGTTTTAAATGCTTATTGTATTGTATGAGGCATTTTGTATTTTTTTTATTATCGCATATTTATTATTTCCTTCTTGCTGAATATGAATGCACAAAGCGATCTGATGTGAATGAAACTAGGTTATTATTACAGATTCTTAATTTTAAGCCCATTTTGTTTTCAATATACTAAACTTTTTTTTCTACTTAACTTTTCATTAGTAATCCCTCTTACAATAACTTTTAGCTGTTATTATTAATAATATTATTAATATTATTAATTATTCTGATAAAATCATTGCTTCAGTTTTACTTTCCCGCCTATGTATAGTTTAACCTCAAAAATTAAAAAAACCGAATGGATTGTTCGTATGTACGTGAATGTTTGGTGTCGGACCGAGTTTTACCAAACTTTATAAAAATACTTTTATATATGAGACAATAGTGTTATTAAATTTTCAACCTAAAAGGTCAAGGGGGTAAGGCAGTAGAGCAAGGTCAACCCTCAGTATCTCGAGATTTCGCCTAAGGTCTTATTTTTTGGGGATGTATAAGCCGTGCATCAGAAACAACCCACAGTTGTAAGACTTTCCCATTGTAGAACGCGGGTTTAGCCGTCACGCGGCTAAACCCGCGTTCCAGGAAAGTCCTGGAACTGTTTTATCAGCTTTTTTTTTTTTTGCTGTGCTTACCCTTACTTTTTTGTTTCATGACCCCTGAGTCGATTGTAAAAATATAATACAGTAAATACAAAAGTGGGAAGGTGAATTTTGGTAAGATCAGCATAAATGTTCTTCCTTACTATAGTGAACTAACGGGTAAGTAAAATTTACAAAACCGCAGTTTTTTTTTTTGAAGAGTGGAATTTCAAAATTAAAAAAATTGTTTTTTTAATAGTATAAAAATTCATATTAATAAGATTTTCAATAAATAAAGTTAATAACTTGGCTGAAGAAAGAAGTTAAGTGAAACTTTTTATTCAAAAATTTTTCAATATTTTTTTGTTCTATAAAATTAACCAAATCCGAAAATCTGCTTTGTTGAATTAAAATATAATTTGTTCGTTTTTAAAAATAAAATAGTAAAATATATATATATATTTTAATTTTTTAAGAAGTGGGACAATGACTCTACCAACACAGCCCCTGCCATTATTACTGTATATGTGACACGATTGGCTATACTAACCTCTGGGTTACTTAACTAAAAAACATTTAGCGAGCGAAGCCGCGACGGGGATGCTATATATATATAAATACATATATATGTGCTATATATATACATATAATGAATGTAAATTCAAATTAAATATTTATTAAATAAAAAGAAAATATATTGTTCTGTTAATGGACGTACGAGCGTTCTTAATACATGCGGCTGAGAATGTACGTATACTTGTGCGTGCGTTGGTGCGTGCTCGAAGTCCCTTGTACGCAATTGTCTCAATTTATTTTTAAAGACTAAATTGCAGAGTACTACGTTAAGATAACTTATACATAATTTTAATCAGTTTTACATATTCTTGGCTACGTAAATTTCTGATGTAGGTTAACTAGTAAACGAAATTTTTAATTTGTCTTATTATAGAATAATGGAAATGTTCATAGCTCCGAAATAATTAATCATGAATATTTATTAGATATCTACATATATATTTTATCGCAACGCATTCTTTTTTATAAAATCGATGACTATTAATAATTTTAGTTGGAAAAATTACATTATAACTGCTTCTTTAATCCTTCATTTGAACGGATTTAAAAAAAAATTCTTAACAATATATACAATGTTCAAAACTTATTAAAATTAATTTGACTAAATTTATTTACGGCCAGCAATGTTTTTTTTTTTTTTTAATTGGTGGAGTTGGTCCATCTCTAACCAAATTCAAAATAAAATGTTTTCAATTCGATCCCTATTTATTTTTATTAATCTTTTTTCTATGTTCAAACAATTTACCAAATAATCGGTACTTTTAACAAAATTTACCGATTTGTTGATCTTTTTTATGAACTTTTCGAAGAAATGTAAGCCATTATTTTTAGTCGTACGGTGAGATTGGGGGATGGGGTGAAAATAAATGTTATTTACGTTTTAAGGTATGAGGAATACGAAAGTACCATTTAATTAAAATCGGATCTCCTTATACGCCTATGTATAAAACTGTAGGTCTCGAAGTTCTCCAAAATTATTAAGTCAAATTTATTGAAATTTAGGTAAGCTGTATTAGTGTACCAGAAGTTATGAATGAATAAATTTTATGAAGATTGAGTCGTTTTTGAATGTGTACGAGTAGTAGTGAACTTTTCATATTCAGATATATTTTTTGTTTTTTTTATTGTATTGTAGCTCATTTTACTTTCGATAAATATAGATTTAAAAGGGAAAATATTATAATCGATCCAATTTGGGGATATGTGAGTATTTCACCGCATATCAGTCTTTAGATCTATATTTTTAGGTTTTGAGACCTAAGGAATCCAAAAAGCCGGATGGAAATTTTCCGGATATTCGTAAATACGTCTGTGTTCGGTGTCGCACTCTTTTCTTTTTCTTTTTTCTGTTTAGCCTCCGGTAAATACCTTTCAGATAATACTTCAGAGGATGAAGGAGGATGATATGTATGAGTGTAAATGAAGTGTAGTCTTGTACAATCTTAGTCGACTATTCCTGAGATGTGTGGTTAATTGAAACCCAACCACCAAAGAACACCGGTATCCACGATCTAGTATTCAAATCCGTGTAAAAATAACTGACTAACTAGAACTTGATCACTGAAACTCTCGACTTCCAAATCAGCTGATTGGGAAGACACGTTCACCACTAGATCAACTCGGTGAATTGGTCTTTCTTTCTTTTTTCCTGTTTAGCCTCCGGTAACTACCATTTAGATAATTCTTCAGAGGATGAATGAGGATGATATGTATGAGTGTAAATGAAGTGCAGTCTTGTACATTCTCAGTTCAAATATTCCTGAGATGTGTGGTTAATTGAAACCCAACCACCAAAGAACACCGGTATCCACGATCTAGTATTCAAATCGATGTAAAAATAACTGGCTTTACTAGGACTTGAACGCTGTAACTCTCGACTTCCAAATCAGCTGATTTGGGAAGACGCGTTAACCACTAGACCAACCCGGTGGGTCAGTATAAATCAGCCTAAACCAAACCGGTGGTTATCGCACTCTAAATCATCTTATACCTCCAGAACTACTCGACCGATTTTGACCAAATTTAATCATATTACCTTTGTAAATGGGTCGTTGATGCCATTAAATTTTCAACTTAAATATTAAGGGGTTGAGGCATAGAGCAAGGTCACTTATAGTATCTCAGGATTTCGCCTAATTAAGATCTTATTTTTCTTAGGCACATTTTTTAACAATTAGAAAATAATATTTCCCAAAAAGAAATTTGCAAAATCTCATGTCCATGCCAAAAAATTCTCTAAAAACTAGTGACTAAGTGGGTATACTGCATCATTAGTACACCCTCTCATCACAAGGAGCGCTAGTGTAGTATTGATGTATGGCTACTGTAGTCGTTTCTCTTTCTGTTTAGCCTCTGGAACCACCATAACGTATTACTTCAGAGAATAAATGAGGACGATATGTATGAATGTGAATGTAGTCTTGTAGATCAGGTCGACCATTACTAAGATGTATGGTTAATTGAAACCCAACCACCAAAGAAAAACGATCTGGTATTCAAATCCGTATAAAAGTGATTCCTTTATTTGGGTTTGAACCTTAGAACTTTTGTCTTCGAAATCAACTGATTTGCGATGACGGGTTAACCACTACATCAGCCCGGCAGGCGCTGTAGTCGTCTATTACGTTGTGATGTCACAATTGAGTGGCAGAATTAAATAAATGAATAATATTTAAAGTGTAAAAAAGTAGAATCATTCAGTTAAATGAACAAAAAATTATTATATTTAAATAAAATGATAAATATTTTAAACTAAGTTTTGTGTGTGTATATGTGGTTTTAAGCCGTGCATCAGAAAAAACCGCGTGACGGGAAAGTCCTACAATATGTTTTTTTTATGGATCAAAGATTTTTTTGTAAAATTTTATATTAGAATGAACTGATACTTTTTCAAAAAATAAACGAAAAGTCGGTCTTCTTGCGCAAGAACTTTGTTTTTTTTTTCAATTTTTATAATTCACCTACTTCAAGTGTGGGATCTTTCGAATAAAATCTTGAGTAACTATCTCATTACTTCGTAGATGAGCACTTTGAAGAGGAAGTTGCTTTTTGATCCATAATAAATTTCTTCCAAATAACCTTAATGGAAGCTACCAAAAGTTTTTTTAATCGAAAAATGATAGTCCTCTTAAAAAACTTGAAGATTATTTTTATTCTTATAATACTTGAAGTGCTATATTTTTGCCGACGAGTATTAAATAACTTATTTCATAATAACGCTCAAAAATTGAGGTATTCCTGTTAATAATTGCTAGTTATTTTATTAAAAAATGTTTCATCAAAAAATTGAATAGTCCAACAATATATACCCTTTAAAAAAAAATTGTGAAAAACTTGGTGAAAGTTTCTGTTTCTTAAATAACCAAAAATTTTTTTGACGTCAACTTTCGCCGGAAATCGCAATAATACCATCTTTCATCCATTTTCAACCCCCAAATCAACCCTCCACCACACCCGCTCACGCATTTATTTTTTTTTACGTTTATTATAAGCTCCTTTACCATTTTTACTAATAAAAGTTCAGGAAAAAATTTTTTATCCCTCTAAATTAGTTATTTCGATCGGTCTAGACAGAAAAGTACTATTTTTTTACTATTTAGTAAATATTTGAAATATTTATAAATAAAAGTGCAATTAAATATTTCATGTAAGTGTAAGTAACGTATGACTAACTAAAAACCGATTTACCGGTATATTATCTTAGCGGGAAAAATTAAAACTTTTTTACTTGAAACTGTAAAATTAAGTGTGCAATATCTGTACATTGTATTATTTCTTTAAGAGACAGTCAAATAAAATTCTATTTTGCAAAAAAATTTCACAAATAAAATAATGCAATTAAATTAGCCTTAGAAAATGGCTTGATTAAGCCAAATTTTAAAAACTATTACATTTTTATCAGTAGTTATTTTAAATAATATTTCCTGATTTTTCTTTACTGTGTTGTGATCAGTGAACGTAATACCTTGTTTCCCGTAGGAAGGAATTTATTAACTTGTTGGCTTACACGGTATTTTCCAGTCACTTTTCGAATTAAAACATCCTGTGAACAAAAAAAACAATTCGTGATGCTTTTTTTAGAGAATAGTGATGGAAACGGCTAGTAAATGTGGTGAACAGCGTAAAGGTATCGCTTGTAGAGCTAAATATCGCATGCATTTCGGTCGGTTTAGTATGATGATACGCGACAGCGTATTTGTCTCGGTGAAGAAAACAACTAAAGAAAGAGTGGGTAATCATTTTAGGTATTTCTTAGTTTTATGGTGTATATATTATTACTTACACGAGTTAGAATTTTGAGTTACAATGTAACAGTATAATAAAAATCTACAAATATTTTATTTAATGAACTATAAAATACTCGTGAGAGATGACTTAAGTATTAATTTTCGTCTTTGGAATAAAAAACATCACTTGCGATTTTAAATCAACTATTAACATGGAGAGATAAATTATATTTTTTAATGATTTTAAATAACTAACTTTAAATAAAGGAAGGACAAACTGTTCTTCCGAATAAAACCTTGCAATCAATTTTGACTGTTTCCCTTTATCTAAACGACTTGGATAAAGGCATCTTCCCCTTTTACGATTTCATTTATTCCCGGTGATAATGTGTTAATTTTATTTTTTTACAATTAAATGTAAAAAGCAAAAGTAATAATACATTTTTAAGAATGCTGCAGAGTTAAAAAATAAACTCATAGGATCATAAATGTTTATTAAAATATAATGTGATAATATACAAGATAAAATAACATATTTTGAAAAATTATAAAATAAAAAATGATTCATTATGCTTTCATTTAAAGAGCTCTAAAAATTGAAAACGTAATTCTATATTTATGTTGCTAAAAATAAAAAATCATGGGCGTTTATCAACAAATTAAATGGTCTTAGTTGTTTAACAAATATCACAACAAAAAATATTTCCATAAACTATAAATTCAAAAATAAAAACTATCAAATATATACCTATGTATAAATATATACGTATATATAAATATTACTAACCTGTTAATATAAAGGTCATATAAATTAATTTTAATTTAGATCAGTATCTTATAATATTATATATATATATATATATATACATACATTATTATATATATATATATATATATATATATATCATGAAATAAAAGTTATAAAAGTGTTTCTGTACACGTAAAGAAAAGTTTTATCGGTAATGGCATTTTAAAAAAAATAATTTTTAGAAAAGTTAAAAAGATATTAGAATGAAAGTGAGTATAAGAGCAAGAAGTTGATGATGGTGAAGAAGAAGAAGAAGAAGAAGTGTTTTTCGTATATGAATATTGACACTAAGGAAAAGTGTTCTTTAAAGCACAAGAGACCGAGCCTGTTTTATGGGTTTTAATGGTAGTTGTAGAGAAGTAAATGAGATGGGACGCGCTTGGATATATATACGGTATAGAGTGAGTGTTGTGTTTTGTTGTTTATATACGCTCAAAGACAGTAAGTAATTAGGAAGTGCAAGCAGCAAGTATTCTTCCTTCTTGTATATCTTGAGAAATGCAAGGACATCCTAAGCAGCAGTCTATCCATTCTACCCCCATCAACCATGACATTATCACCTTCTCCTTTTTATTCAGCTCGTCTTTACTTTTTTTTTTTTGTTCAGTTCTGATTCTATAACAAACTCGGTCTCAGTTTTCCTTTAAGATAAACATTTCCATATTCAAAACATTTTTTTTCTTCATATACTAGTTTCAATGTAAGGGTTGAAAATTCTATTTAAATCTGTAATAACAGTATACTGAACTGCTTATGATACAATGAAAATTCAAATAATATTGGATTTTTTTCTTTAAATATAAATTTTAGTAATTATATCCTTTTTCCCTATCTCTCTCGCTCCCTCACTCTCTCTATCTCTCTCATAAAATGAGAGAGTATATATATATATATATATATATACAAAGAAAATTAATTTATTATTTTGAATTGTATTGGTTTTCTTGTTTATCATGATATCACAGTAAAGTTAAATCATTTTTTTTTTTCAGAACGTAAAAGATAAATTCATTTTAACCTGGATCAAATTTTGGTATTGATTGTTTTTTTGTTTTCTTTTTTCCTTATTTGCACGTTGCAATCTGTTCAACTAGTGAGCAATAAACACCTCTCCCCGTGGCCCAATGTAATCCCCGAGGATGATATGTAAATGAGGTGTAATCTTGTAGAAACTCAGGCCAATTCCTGAGGTGGGAGGTGATTAATTGAACCCCAACCACCAAAGTACACCGGTATTCACTGTCTAGTACCCAAATCTGTATAAATGCAATTAACTTTTACTAGGATTTGAACTTCAGTACCTTCGTCTTCGAAAATCAGCTGTTAAACAACTGATTTGCGACGAGGAATTAACCACTAGACTAGTCCGATGGGCTGAATTGATGTTCAAATGTAGGGTTGATCTAACCTCTTGTAACAAACAATAAAAGAAAGAATTATATTACTTGCTAGGGATAATTTCATAAAAAATAATTGTACAAAGGTTAATTTTTACAAAATTACATCAATTTTTTGGAATTTTGTTAAGAGGGTTTTTTCTAGCAGTAATTTTATTTCTAAAGAGTTTCCATATATTTGATTATTAAATATCAGGTATGTCAAATTGGAACTCCACCCTCTTTTACAGAAAGTGTGTTTTTTTTTTCTTAATTTTAGATCTGTGACAGGAAAATCACAGTTAAATACAGTTACATCTCACTTAAATATTTTTTTTAATAATAATTTTACATTCCCTTTTCTCTTCCTTTTCCTTTTTTTCCTTTTATTTTCTGTATAGTTACCTTTTAAGTTAAAGTATTTATCCAGGAACGAAATCTATGACTTAAAACATTTCCGGTAAAAAGTGGGAACTTGTGGGGAGGCGCGTATTTTCACACTTCCCTTTTTTCCATATTGCTTCCACACCATGGACTGGAGTTTGGTCTTAGGAACTGTAATTGAATATATCCATTTTTTCATTCCTAATAATTAGTTGCCGATTGATTTGCATACTGTTTACTTTTCAGTATTGCTAAATGACCACGAAAAATGTTTCAGATTGTTTCTTGTTTAAGATCGAATTTCACTTTTAATAACGCTTTTAGGTTAGCTCTAGCGGCTAGTTAGGACAATGATCGCTAAACTGTTTCGAGGCTCAGTAGCCGTTTGTGGCACAGACATTCAGTCTTATGCTTTAGGGTGACCGAATCGGGTGGTGACGATAGAAATGCCAAGCAAACCAATTTCACTTTAAATATAACCTGGTGATTTATTTTCTTCGATGCAAAGACACTATCTTGGATAAAACTGGATTATTTGTTCGTCCCATCACATGTGCTCGACCGTACCGAAATTCACGATTACGTTGTTGCGCCAGTCACACTAAGACCATAAACTATTTTGAGTTTACAATAAATTATAATTAGTCCCATTCCTTATTCAGAAAAAAATCAGAATAATAGATGGAATAGAACCGAATTATAGGTATGTTGATTTGTTGTTTGCCGTGTGTATCCAGACTATATGGACCGATTTGGATGAAATGGCCCAATAATTTCTTTACGACGGGTATTTTTCTTATGTACATGTATATAAAACAGTGGCTATTGTTCAACTACCTATAATAGAAGGATGTGCTGATTGTTGATCAGTCACTATATCTAGCGGTCAACATCTAAACTAAGTGTCTTGCAAGGATCAATTCTCTATAATACATTAAATGGACAGTAAGTAAACACGAAACTTTTTTTATTAAATCAACAGTAATTAAATAGGTAATTTTTTTTACATCCTCTTTTATACGCTCATGATGCTTTTTAACAAAATATTTTTATTGATAATATAAACTTATGTATACACAAGTTGTAATATGAATTATACCGTAACCTCAGTCAGTAATTTGGGACATTCAAATGAGTAAAAGAATTTTTCTATAATCATATATCAGAAAAAACGTATTTTTCCGACTGTTTATGTTTTATATTTTTAAATAGAAATTCATCTCATGAACGGAGTGATATATATATATATATATATATATATATATATATATATATATATATATATATACTACTAGAAATTATAATTATTTAATTTTTAATTTTCTACAAAATATATAAATTTGGAATTTTTATATTTTCAGAATTTTAGAATGGCATCCGTTTTTAATTAAAATTTTTTTAAATTATATTTTATTAGGTGAAATGTGAAGAACTTTATTCTGAACAAAATTATTCATATACGATTTCAAATTACATTAATTATTTTTAATAGCAAGTCAAAATTCCCATTCCAAAATAAGGAAATCGTCAGAATAAATTTAAGAGTTAAATTATTTTCCTCCACTATGGAAAAGAAGGTATATTACTTATAATAAATGAGTTGAAAACATTTATTGCTATTATAAAAATACATTCTACTATGAATGAAATAGTTCTTTACCGTCATGAAGCTATAAAATAAATTAAATTGATTAAATAAAAGAAATATATTTTTTTGACAAGTTTTCTCTACAAAATTTTTTTTTCCTAATGTGTATGTTGTAATCTGTTCAACTAGTGAACAAACCCCCTCGGCCTAATGAGATGAGAATGATACGTATGACATGCAAATGAGGTATAGTCTTGTGCAGGTCCAGGCCGATCATTCCTAAGACGTGTGGTTAATTGAACCCCAACAACCAAAGTACACGGATATCCTCTGTCTAGTATATAAATCTGAAAAAAAAACGTTTGCTAGGATTTGAATATCAGAACCTTCGACTTCAAAAATCAGCTGTTAAACAACTGATTTGTGACGACGAGTTAATCACTAAGCTAGCCCGCTGGGCTACTTCAGTATTTTATAAATATATCTTATTTGTAAGTTTTTTAATATGGTGGGATGACTTCGATTCATGATTAAATTTTTACTGTGAAGACTTTTTAATTTGCTTGATCCGTCTAGAATATTTAATGTTTGTCAGTCTGATTATGTATATTTATTTTTTGGATTAGTAATAAAGGTACTACCCCCCCCCCCCCCACTTTTTCGTATTTTTTCACATAAAAATTACTTATAATAGTGTTTTAAAATAATTGATGAATAAAACATTAGAATAATACCTCAGTAACTGTATAACTCAGTAAAAATAACCCAATAATAATACATTAGAGAAAACACAATAACTGCTGTTTTGTACCGGTTATTTTAAACATTCTCCATATTAACACATTTTACATATTAAAAGTATAAGCATTATTGCTTATAATTATAAATATAACCAAACTTATCCTACACTCGCTAAGTTTGACTTATTAACAGTAATGTTTTGATTATTTAAATAATAAATAATTGCAATAATTACTGAATTTATTATTTAAATAATAAATTAAATTGCTCAATGTTAGCGAGCGTAGGTTAAGTTTGGTTACATTATATAATTTCTCTGCAAATATCTCCAAATACCCAATGATTTGAAAGAATTCTGCCTCTATTGTACTTTTTTTTTTGAAAGAGGACTCGTCTATTTTTACGTCATTCCTTGATCAGCTACCTTTTTTGGATTTTTAATGAATAATCAGCACATACACCTCTCTCAGCTACATTTTTTAATCCGTTATTGCTTCACTTGGCGTATGCCAAGTAGATGTTTATCTACGCTCGCTTCGCTCTCTAACCTTGAGTAATATGTTAATATGTTTAAAATGACCGGTATAAAACAGCATGTTATTGTGTTTTTTTCTGTTTTATTCATCAATTATTATATAACATGCTATATTAAGTAATTTTTATATATAAATGTGCGATAAAAGTGGGGGGCGTAAAACGAAAAAGTGCCACAATAAATTCTAGCTGTCTTATTAGATGATGATAAGTTGTCATGGGATGGTTTAATTTAAACAATATTTATCTGTCAACAAGTTTAAAATTAGAAAAAAACTTTGATTTTCTTGTATTTTCGCCTTGTAGTAAAAATAATATGAGCTAAATTAATATCCGCTTTTCTTTTATTGATTTTATTTATTTAATAACGTCTCATATTTCGTTAATTATTATTTGTTTTTAATTGACTAATTTAATACTTTGTTAGTTGTTTTGTTTTAGTATTTTGTTACGCTGTTCTAATCTAAGATTTTACCACTGTTTCCTTTGATCTGTCAAAGAATATAACTAGAACAGTTAATTTTTCATGCATGTAACACAGCTACTCATATCTAACGTGGTCTGTCTTATGTAATAATCCTATCCTAATAAAGAGCATTTGTATGTGTGTCCGTCCCCCTTAGCTCAGCACATAAAACACCAGTAGTCCGAGTGATGTCATTCCGTACAACAATAAGTAATAATGTGCTCAGGTAATCGGCACCGGAATGAACCGATCACTAGCGGAAAATCCCGATTCGTTATTACATGTTTCGTGGTGGTCAGGTGTATACTTGGTATACTCTTATATACTTATTACTTGTACTTATAGTTATTATTTATACTTGTAATATATATTTATTTCTTTAATCGATATATATGCGAAATTTATATTAATAACATATTTTTTTTATTTATGTGATTATTTTTCTTCGTAAAATAATGAACTATAACCAAAGTTATTACTCAAATTAAATCACTCAAATTAACCATGATACAACTGGAAAACTGTTTCTTCTGACCATCCTTCATTATCGGTTTCTGATTCCATTTAATTTTCATATTCATTATTCATCGAATATTCGTTTTAATTTAAAAAAAGGAACTGCTAACACTTTTTTTATTATTAATACTGATATTTTAATTCACCTTATAACTTCATGTTTTCTATTATTATTTAATATTGAATTTCTATTAATTTTAAATATATTTTTATAGTTCTATTTAGAGCACATTACAAAGTACTCTGACTGAATTATATGTAGTTTTTTTTGTTATTCTTATTTTAATATCCTTAAATATCTATCATATTTTCTTTAAGAAGTAATAATGTTTCTTTTTCGGATACAAAACCTTTTTTTTTACTAAGTATATGAAATCAGAAATACTAATTATTATTATTATCTCCGAAATTAACCAGAAGAAGCAGTAGCTTGAAAAATGACCAATAATCGAAAATCGATGATACAAATTGACCATACTGGGCAACAAGAACCAGTATTTTAGTTCTTCTGATGAAGAGGTAATCAATTTTGGACACTTTTTTATTTTTTTACCTTGCGGGACCAGCGTCAGGTATTGCTTCAGAGAATGAGATGAATGATTTGTAGCGTATGTGAAAATTCCATGCCTGACCGGGATTCGAACCCGGGATCTCCGGATGAAAGGCCGAGACGATACCACTCGCGCCACAGAGGCGGCAATTTTGGACACCTAATAATCCCATTCTGAGTCGCCGCTCGGAGGGCTTAGCTGCGAAGGGCGTACCTTAGGTTTTTTATTAATTTGAAAAATAATTATTTATTAAATAACTCTGTTGAATTTTGTGATATAATTCTTTTACATCTAGTATTTTTGTCTGACAAACACATCCGAATACGTATGAGAGAAAATATGTTTCTGTAAATATATATTATGTTTGTAAGTTTTAATCATAAATCATATATTATTATTTACAATTTTGATCGTATTACGTAAATAATACGCACAATTTTGATAAATTTATAAAGAATATTTTTATATAACGTTCTCGGTAAAATATTTAATTACTAATTTGTTACGTATACCTTTTTATTAAATAAAAAAGATCATATAACCGCCTTTAAATAAATTTTATTTCTCTGTTGAAAATGTTTTTTTTTTTAATTTTTTTTTTTATATAATTTATGTTCGTTTTGATTTTTAAAAGTAAAATTACTTATTTTTAATTAATAAAAAATAATCTATAAAAATGTAATTTGTACATAGTTTTCGTAAACGATACACATGTAATTAGTACTTTGATATATAAATTGGTGACACAGACGAACTATGTCGCATTGCTTACGTGTGATTGTGTTATGTATAGGTATTTGTGTGAGAGTGTGCACACGCGTGCGTGTAATATATATATGTTAGCCACGAAATAAGAACAATACAACATGAAGCCGCTGGCAGCGCCCATTAGTCTATTCCCAACTCAATCAGAGGGCCTGCATAATGCAGTACACATAACCTCTCCACTTTCCATACCTACTCCATCGTGGCTGACTACTATCCTCGATGTATTATGGAAAACATTCTTTACTTTCCTCTATGATAATTGGTTACGTCCAGCGAGTGTAGTAACAGCATGTATATGATTCATAAAGCATATGGTGAAGTGTACCGTTCATCCCGCTAATTGCACTCCAATTATTCATCTAATTACATACACATATCCGCCAGTCGGTTGTCCACACCGCCTAGTAACTTAACCTCCGTATCAACTACATCGGTATAAATAACGGGTCACACACTCGAATACTCGTGTAGATGTTAACGATGACTTCCAGTTAATGATGATGACAAGATGAAATCTATCTACTACTATATTGCGGTCAGAAACGTTATATGTCCTCGTATTAGTAAATCTCTGTTAAATTATTACTTAACATTTATATGCGTAACTGCTTCAAATTAATTTATATGACACGCTAGTAAATTGTTATACACCGGAAATTATTTATATAACTGTTTTTTGTTTTGGTACATCTATTTATCGTAAATATAATTAAACGTATATTTTTTTTACTTCCTAGAAGTTATTGATTATATGACAGAGGGAAAGTTTTTCTTTTGGTCAAAAAATTTCCTACTGGCATATTTTTCCATTTATTGATATTTTGAGATCATCTAAGTTCAAAAATATTAAATCTTAAATAAAATATTCTGAACATATTATTGTATGTATGTATGCTGGTAGCTGTTTCTCTTTTTACCTTAAACACGATTTATTTTTTTATTTTTTGATGAATTAGTCTTTCGATACGTTTAAACTAATACTATCGATTATTTTACTTCATCAAAAGTCTGCATTTGGTTCCTTATGTTTTCTTCTTTTTCCTTTATCTCTAATCATACAAATATTTCCTCTTTTTCTTTCCTTCTTCCCCTTTTCCTTCGGGGAAGATGATCCTTCCCCGAAGACAATTTCTATGTGAAAATGTCTCAATCGGGAATGTTTTTCACATCATCATCTTTATCAAATTCTGTTCCTTTTCACTATTTTTGGAAAATATTTCTACATTTCTCATTTTATCTATACATTTTACTTTCTCTATTCTTCTCCAAAATTTTATTTCAAATCTATTGAATTATTTTCCTGCTTCATTTTTTATTAAATCGTTTATGTTTCAAACTCATTTGTAACACGCTCCACACAAAGCGTTTTCTAAACCTCTAATTATATGTCTTATTATTATACTAGTTTAAATAAAGAAATTTGCTAACACACACACAAATATATATATAACTAAACTCTATTCTTTGGTTAGACAAATATAAAAAAACTAAATAAGTTAGAAAATTATCCAAATTAATATAAAATTTTCCAATGCAATTTATTAGGTCAACAACCAAACAAACAAAAATTTGTGGTTAGTCTTGATAAAGTCCTACATCTTGGACGAAACGTCGAGGTTTTCTGCTTTTGTTTTTGTTATTTTGTTTGTTTGGTTGTTGACCTAATGAATTGCATTGGAAAATTTTCTATTAATTTGGATAATTTTCTTACTTATTTAGTTTTATATATAGATGAGAATGATTATATTACATTTTTAATAAAATCTATCAGAAGTTAGAGAAACAAGAAAGAAAAAGATTTAAGAGAGTATATATATATATATATATATATATACTATACACTATATATAAGGGAGAACACGCTAATCTGATCAAATCTTGTACGTCGAGGATTTTCAGATCTTCAGTTTCATGTCCTCCCTCTCCCCAAAAAACACAATTTTTGTAATTCAAAAACTCCGAAAGGTTGTATGTATGTACTTATGTAAATGTATAAATATTATTTATAAATACTGCCAATCGTTTGCTTGATATATACAGACTAGATGGATCGATTTGAATGAAATTTGCCAGATATACAGAAATCATCGATTTCTGTAAATGTGGCATTCAATTTAAGTATTTAATTTTCTTAACAATCGGTTAACGGGGCAGGGGGTTACGGATCTTAGACGAATACGGATCTCAAAATATCAGATATTTTGGGTAGGTAAATAATTTTTTACATAATTTAATATCCTTTCTGATGAAGTTTTTTCTTATTCATGCTCTCACAAAGGGAGGGGCAAAAAAATAGGTTATTCCCTTTTTTGGCCGTTTGTGAACTCAAAATCATATTCTTGTAATAATTAGACGACCATTATATTAGTAAGTCACTTTGATGTCATGACATCTCCTATTTTTGTTAAGAGATCAAGGACTTGCAATAGTTATTAATTTATATTTGATTTATGTGACTTATTACATATCTTTATTTAAATCTTTAAAATTATCGATTATTATTATTATTATTGTTTTTGTTTTTATTGTTTCGAAAGTCTAACCTGGAAAGTGGTTTTAAACCCGAAACTTTCCAGATGAATGAGCTCCCAAATATTTCGAGATCGGAAAATTTTACTAGACATACGTTACTGTTTTAAAAATCGATGAATTTTTTATTAATATATGTAAGAAAATACAACAGAAATAAAGATTTTTTTTGAAAAATATTAAAAAAAAAATTTTTTTTCATCCGAATCTGATTTTTTTTAATCATCCAAATTAAAACTACCTTTATATTTACTACGTGTTTTAAACAAAACGACAGCAGTTGTAAAATCGGTTGAACGTTTGAAAGTTTTTAGAATAAAGAATTACAATTAATTTTAGAATAATTTTAATATTTTAACAAACTAATAACCAACAGTATTAGTAGTGATTGTTATATTCACTAGATCAAAATTGTATATAAAATCAAATCATCTACTCAGTTCTATTGTAAACAATTAACAATGTAATTGTTCTCTCAGGTTATTCTATAATCAAATATGTTCTATAATACAGTTAGATGTGAATTCATAATTTTGATTGCAATTTAGTTTATTACACTGAATTACAAATCATTTAACCGGATATCTGATAAATGTTATAATACACCTGTATAAGCCCATCCTGTACAAATGTCGAAGAATTAAAACCATTCAATATATACAAGTTAATTATGTTCTATAAAAATCAATTTGTTATTATGATTATATTAGTATTAATAATTAAAACAAATTTTTTTATAAAAAAAAAAAGTTGTCATTTACTCAGACGTAATCCATTACTAATGTATGTTATCCACTATAAAAAAATATTAAGTAGCCTTAATTAGTAATAATATTAATTAACTTAGTAATAATATTAATTATTCATAGGCTGTTTCTATAAAATTAAATGTCATAAAATCTGATGTGAACACCACGTGACTTTCTTGTACGCGTATTAAATTACGTACTCACATTTTTTGTTGCACTTCATTTAAACTTATCTCATTTGAAAGTGAGATACGATCCTCCAATTCTTTAATAAAGTGGACAGTTACAAAATTGCTGAAATATTAATTTTTTATTAACATCAAATATTTATACAATTATTAATTCAACAATCCTGCATGAAATATTAGAATAGAGTAAAAGTCCTTTTATTACTCGTCTTACTAGATTAGTATTATTCGTACCTTCGTGAGTTGCTGATTAACAAAAGTTTCAGATTTCTGTGTGTCGTATAAATAAAAATTAATAATAATTAAATTCTGCTTAGTGAACTCCTGCATACTGATTACAAATGTTAATTTCGACCTCACGGTGTAAAATATTAAGTTTTTATTATTGTATTATTTGATAAATAATAAGTAATGAAAAATAAATAATCACACGGGAAAAATAAAGGTAACGTGAAGAAATATCTCTCAAAAAACGACAAGAAGATGAATATGAAGACGAAGAAAATGTTAGAAACGAGGGAAGAATAAAAGAATTAAGAGATGATAAATATAAAGAGGAAGAAAATGTTAAAACCAAAAAAAAAGAAATAGGTAAAAATATTGCAAAGAAAGAAAGAATAAAAACGTTAAGAGAAGATGATAAATATAAACAGGAGGAAGAAAAAGTTAAGACCAAGGAAAGAAAAAAAATATTAAGAGAGGATGATGAATATAACGAGAGAGAAAATTTGAAAACTAGAGAACGTGTACACAAATTAAGATCAGAAAAATTATATCAACCAAAAAACGATTAAATGATTAGCAACAAAAATCAAATAAACGAAATGATGATCAACTCCGACTTAGGAAGAATATTGTCCGGCAATATCAGAAGAGTAATGAACTAAAAGATAAGATTTTTTTGCAATTTATTAAAGATTGGACATGTATGCCTCAGTGTATATGTTCTTCTTGTGAGGGTTTATTTTTCAGCCCCTCTGTAGTTAACTTTAATATAGATAAAATTAAACAGAAATTCCAGAGTAATTATATAAAATTAAACAGAAATTAAACTTGAAGATCCAAAAATAATACGATTCTAAATCATAATTTTCAATTAATATTAATCAGATGTTTCACAAATCTGTTTCATATACACATATGTAATAATGCCTATTAAATTATAAATACATATTTTTAAAGTACATACAAATTTTATTTCACTAATAACTTCGGATTTTATTTCATACTTTTTTATTATTATTATTATTATTATTGAATTATTTATTGTAAAAACCTTTTTACAATCACGAGTTAATAATTATTAATAAATCAATATATTTAAATTTAAAAAAAAAGTTAATTTCATTAATTAAAATTTTATTTGTCTATAACTCTCTGGAACCAATGAAAATAAGTACCACTGTTGATATATCGTTGAAAGGCCTTCAATGAAGGCTTATTACTGCCGTTAAGTAAAGTCCAAAATCCAATTTTTTGGGGGATTTTTGGTTTTTTGACACATTTGGTTGAGTCGATTGCAGTCAAAAGGGAAGGTACACAACCAGATTTACAACAGTCCTAAACCAAAATTTCAACATCCTACCGCTAATCGTTTTTGAGTTATGCGAGTTATACACACGTACGTACGTACAACGTTACGCCGAAACTAATCAAAATGGATTAAAGGATGGTCAAAATGGATATTTCCGTAGAAATTTGAAATTTTTCGAAATTTTTCGTGGTCAAAATACTTCCTTTACTTCGTACAAGAAAATAAAAATTACATAATTTTTACAAGTCAGTCGTACATATTGATTAAGAAGAGAAATTGTTTAACAATTATTGAAATAAAAACAGTTTACAATTTTAAATTAATATTTTACTTAAAATTTATAATTAGATGACCTTTTCGCCCGTTAAACAATCATAATCAGTAGACTGAAAAATATTCTAAAAAAATTGTAAAAACGTTCAGTAAATAAATTTGGTTCCGATTTAACACCCTTGATCAAGTGACGTTATTATCTTAAAAATAATACAGAATAAATATTAAGCGGGAAAATAATAAAATTTCATAATAAAATATTTCGAGTCTCATCATCAAAAAATTATATTGTATTTAGAATATAATTGGTAAAAAAAATTTAGGTTCCATTTTGACCAACTTGCTCAACATCTCTCGTAAAACACTTTTAATAATGGCCACTACTTAAAAACCAGAATCCCCTTTTTTTAAAAAGTTCCTTTTTTACATTAATACTACATACGGTTGGATTTTTTAACTTCAAAATTACAGTTAAGAATTTAATATTTTAAATACTTGTCTTATTCAGCCTTCTATTTTTTTAGAGATTAAAAGTTAATTTATTTACTTTTTTAATAAGTTAATCTGATCTGCTGCAATGTCATCTAAAAAAATTATAGTTTACTAAAAAAAAAAAATATCGGTACCTTGACGCCTCCTTATCCGAAAGGTTGAAAGTCAGGGCGAAGCAGAAGTATTACATTTCTAAATATTTATAATAAACGGAAAACTGCAGAATACTTACGGAATCCTTTAAAAAATTACACAACTGCTACCCTTCAAAAGAAAACTCTAATTTTGAAAACACCATTCTAAGTAAAACAGATTCAAAGCTACCAACGTTTGAAGAAATTTATAAAATCATAAAGCAGCTTAAAACTAACAAAGCATCTGGATAAGGCAATATAATTGCGGAACTATGAAAACATTCTAATGAGAACGTGATAAAGTGTCTGACGGGAATAATCCAAGAAATCTGGGAAACAAACATTCAATCATCAGAATGGTCTGCGTTAATACATCCACTGTACACGAAGGAAGACAAAACAACTCCTAGTGACTACACAGGAATATTCCTCTTACCAGTGAGTATAAGATTCTGTCCAACGCACTCTTAAACTGAATTGAAACAGTGTTCGACCCACAATAAAGAGAGTATCAAGGAAAGTTTGGGAAAGGTAGATTCTGAGCAGAACTAATTACAAACCTAAAACATCCTAGAAATCAGGAGCTTAAAATACATGATGGCTTTGTAGATTTTAAAATGGCGTATGATTCAACTGACAAAACGCACTAATCAGCATTCTAAAAGAATTGGGATTGAACAATAAAACAACTGAAATAATTATAACAACCTTAATGAACGCAACATCTAAGATAAGATTTATGGATGAACTCTGAGAAAATTTTGAAATAACATTAGGTGTAAAACAAGGAGATGGTTTAACCTCTTTTTCAAAGAAGGTGGTTAGAAAATGGAGAAAACCCATAAATACCACGGGCATACAACTTGGAAGGAACTTAAGTATCACGGATTGCCTAGCTTTTGCCAATTACTTGACATTGACTCACTTGAAAATGCACAAGAACAACTTACAGAATTACAAAAATTAGCAGCCAAAGAAGAATTACAAATATCTTTTGGAATAACACGGTTAATGACAAACGCCAGTGATGCACCTCAATAAGGTAAATAATAAAACCAAATCTGAAACGGATTGCTTTATATGTCTTGGATAATGGATACCAAACCTCACAAAAGAAAAGATAGTGATAGAAATTAAATACAAAAACTGGAAAGAGCATTTCATATTACAAGAAACACATATCAAGAAATCTCTATCGTGGAACAGAAAACTGAGACATTATTAAAATAGTGGTTAAACCCGAGATACTTTACGCACCAGAAACACTTAACTAACTGGAATTGAAGATCTTAAGAAATTATAAAAGATCGAAAGGAGAATTCTAAGGGAAATACTAGACCTTGAAGTAAAGATGTTATGAGGAAAACATTACAATTCTATGGACAAATACATTGATGGTTGATAACAAATTAACTAAACCGACCTTTGACTTGCTAAGAAGTTAAAAATCCAAGCTCATATGGTTTCGGGAAATAGAAAAAGACATGAAAAACATTAGAATGAAAAAACACACAATAAATGACAGATCACTTTTTAGATAGGTAATTCAGTAAGCAGGTTTTCAGGAAAGGAAAAAATCAACCAGTTGTAGGCAGTGGTCACGAGAAAAGAATGAACGATAATCATGAAGAATGAAAGAAGTGTGGGCACAAAGAAAGCATAACTATAGTTGAATTTATCATACACTCTAAAAGGGTTATTTGAAAAAAATTAAATTATATAGCCAAATTTCATTTCTTTTAATTTCATTTCTTTTGAATGAGGCAAAAATTATTTAGACATAATGTTGGATATCCCCAATCCTTAAATCCGTTCGATTTAATACATTTTACTATCTTCATGCTAAAGCTCAATTTTCAACGATCATTACAAAAAATTCAAAATTCAAAATGGCGGAAACTATGTCCCCTCTTTTTTAATTTGGTAAAAAATTTTATAGAAACTTTTGATCCACTTTCGAAGTTTTTTGTGTTGTGCCAGTCCGGAAACATTAATCGAAATTCAGGTCAACACTGTACGTACATTTCGTTTCACATTTTTAGAATTACAGCCGGCAAAGTAAAAACAAGTAAATAAATAAAGAGATATTTGACTATTATTTACTTATTTGTCTTATATGTTCCCGACCCCATTTCTACTGATTGTGGTTTAACATCCGAAATGGCCATTCAGTTTTAGATTTTAAGTAAATAAAATATGTAATATGGTTTATGGGCTTAATTTTATTTTCTAATTTAAATTATAATAAATAAATAAATAACTGATAAACGAATACAGCAATAATTCCAACAGAAGCGTTTTGGGACAGCAGCTCCATGATTGCAATTTTAATTTTTATACCAAAATATCTAGAGAACATCTGTTTTTTGTATTTGAAACATCCTGTTTACAGTTTGAGTTTGTCAATCGGCATTTTATTAGGATTGTTAAACAAATTTTAATAAACATTTTCAGATCATTTTGTTGCTCTATCCACAATAATCAAATACTTTAAATAGTGATAGTTATCTAGGACCTATTCCTTTACAATGAGAATAGTTTTTCATATCGTTCAGGATTAATTTTAAGTAAAAAAACGTTGTATTCCCTTTTCTTTGAGGATAATTTTGGTCTAAACTTTTTGACAATTTTTATCCACTTAGAATTGACATCAACGGAAACTTTATTATTAAAAAAAATGGCCATAAAATGCAAGATGATTTTTGTCTAAAATATGTTATGAAATTTTAGTTTGTATTTTTAAAATTTGTTCGTTTTAACTTTTTTTTTTTTTTTTTTTTTAAATTCTGTATAATGAAAAATTTGCAATTAATATCGTCTTAAGGGGTTACTTTAATTTTTATATTATCAATAAAGTGATTTTTTTTTCTTTTAGAATAGCAAGTTTTAAAAATAATCATATCCTTTTTAATGAATAATAAAATAAAAGGCTATTTATTTAACACTTATAAAAACGTTTTAAAAACTAAAAATATATTTTTAAAGTATATTTTCAATTTTTCTTCTTCTTATCAAGTCGATAATTGAGAGAAGAATAAATTCACAGATAAAAGTTAAAAACGAAGTTGAGTAGGTATCTTTTAGCGAGTTTTTAAAATTCGTTTAGTTTTTTAAAAATTATTATATTAAAATAAAACCAAATGCGAATTTTAAAGTCAAATTATTTTGAATGCTTTCTGTTCCTTTATTTCGTAAAGGCAAAGGTTCTAAGATTTTCTTAATAACTTTTTTTAACAATTTCATTCAAATGCGGAACATTTTTTAGACGTATCCATACTTCAAATTTATTTATTTTCCTAATGTATACGTTGTAATATGTTCAACTAGTGTCAGATATTCAAATCTGTATAAAAGCAATTAACTGTTTACTGGAATTTGAACCTCAGAACATTCGGCTTCGAAAACGAGCCTTTAAACAACTGATTTGCGATGACGAGCTAACCACTAGACCAGCCCGGTAGACTATAATTAAAAAAGATTTTTTTTATAATGAAAATAGATTTTAATTTTTTTACTTCATCAATTTAAATTTAAATTTTTAGAAATTGGTTTAAAATTAAGGGATAAGTTGTTAGTAGTTGTTTTTAATTCATTTCCAGCTTCAAATATTAATATAAAAAATCAACAGTATTAATAATTTGTATAGTTTTTGAGTCGGTTTTATTTTTTAAATCGATTTTTTTTAACAAAAAAAAATTCAAAATTCTGATAAAATTAATATTTAATCATAAGAATCAATTTTTATATAATTTCAGAATTACAAAAAGAAATGTTATCACAATATGAAAAATAACTTTTTTCGACAATCCGGTATATGATTTTATCAAATACTTAACTAAAAAACATTGAAAATATTTGCAAGTCCTCCTCGTAGTTCAAAATTAATATTTTATACACTAAATTATATCTTATACGTCTGGCTTACAATTGTTGAAAATTTGGTTCATTAAATTTCAATTACTTGTTTTCTTTTCTTACATATAAATGTTGTTGTTAACGTCTTAAGATTTTTTATATGATCAAAATTAAGGGTGTTATTTTTAAGTTGTCTAAAAATGAAGAAATAATAATATCTTTTTCGTTTGATTTTATTGATAAACGGTTTAACAGGATATATGGATAAGTTAAAGATGTGGCAAATTGAGTATAAGAGATTAAGGGTTGAATTACAAGTACCAGGCAATTAAGAAAGGCGAGGGATTGTATCACCCCTAACATCAGTTAGTAAAAATCAAAACAATACACAGAGAATAGCCGGGAAGCATATGGCTGACGTGTATGCAAATCAGACAATGAGTGACGATGTCGGCAATAACGACTAAAGTGGAGAGCATGTACGGTAGGTCGAACAGGGACTTCATATGGAATTCCCTCTGTTAACATCAGATGTTTTGTAATTTTTGTCAGTACATTTTTACCACCGCTTTGTTATAGCTTCATCTATTGTAAAACAGAAACAATACTTGTTTTACTATATATATTCTCATGTTTCATTATTTTCCCTTTGCTTTTCATCCCCCTTATATATTCCATATCAACATCCACAGTTCTATCCATCCTTCTGTTCCGTTTTGCAACCTCTGATGTATCCCTTTCTAGCGCTATAATAGCAACCTCTTTCGTAGCAAGTTGAATAGTAACTATATCAGTTGCAGAAGTTTTATATACAGAAGTTCAGTAATTTATTCAATTGCTGGAATAATTATGATATAGTAACTTATTCGCAAACTCTAATTTAACATTTTTGGGTAGAGATTTGAATTTGTTAGTAGAGTTTTGTTTTTGCCTTTTTTTAAAATTATGTATAATATTTGTGATTGATGTATGTACCTAGGTTATTACAGTTAATTTTATCTTATTTTATTTGTGTAATATTAATATTCAAATATAATCCCTTAATGTAACGAGTGTCCTCAAATATCAAGTTAGATTTAGACCTGCTGACGTGATTTAGTTAAGCATAAATATCTAATTTTAGAAGGAATTTCTGTCAAGTAAATATTTGTACAATAAGTTTAAAATTCTAATGCATAAATAATAGTTTAACTGCACTTAACTAAATTAGGTGTCACTAATACTTCAATATACTTTAAGTAGCTTTTTCCAAAGAAAACCAATTTTTAGAGGTTTTTAAAATAAACTACTTGAAAGATAGTGTACTTAAGTACTTTTGGGTGAATTTAGATGATTTTAAGGAATTTCATTCAGTCAAAACAAAAATATAATTTTATATATACGTATAAAATATGTTTATACTCGGAGGTAAAGAAAGACTAAATTATGCCAACAAAGTTTAGCAAGAACCGATTAAATTATTAAATGTATTTCGGAAAATCTGATTAAATAATATTTTCAAAATTTTTTTAATAAGCTCTTATTTTAAAATTATTCTATGCAAACGCTAAATTTTTCATTCTAGTATGTCATGGACTGGTTATAGGAGGAAAAATCATTTCAAAGAATTTTTATATGAATGCGTATGTAATTTGTTATGTGATAAACGTCCTTAGTATGTTGTGTATCGCAAAGATAACATTATTTTTACTTTTAAAAGCACTGAAATGCGCGATAATATGGGATTGCTAACGGTTCGAAAGGAGATACTGCTATTCGGTACAAGGTACAAAATGAGACTGAACAAACAGGTGAACTTGCTTGCGGTTAACCTCCTGAATAACAGCAAGAACGTTTAGGCGCCTAAAGCCTAAACAGATCTATTTATTAGAGCTGTAAGTTGATTTCAGGTGATTCAGCTATCCTAGGGTGTTGTGCATCATCAAAATTCTTCGTTTCGTTTTTTGTTTCACTGTTTCTTTGTTTGATTAGTTATTCTTTGCGTGATTGGTAAAGACCATTTTTTGGTGTTTACATTACTTTTTATGTTCTGAACAACGTTCTCTGGACTCATATTTGTATGTACTCATGTCTATTATATATTTATGTTTACTTATGCATACATATGCAGTTCTTTGAGGAATTTCAATTGAAACCCCTCTCTAATGTAATTTTTTTTTGTTATTCATATTTACTTATAGTTCCCGTAAATTGGAACCTACTGTACAATACTTTTCAGGGTTTATAAAATATTTTCAGTTTGTAGTTCTGAGATCTGAACAATATTTAACTTTGTTCTAATTCCCTATTTCCTAGCTTTGCGGATCGTACTTATTTTACATGAATATGATAAAAATTTATCGCATCATATAATTTAAAATTTCAAAAGTTAAATCAATTCTGCGTTATCAGAATATAACCTAGCATTTTTAGTGCATGCTATAATGACTTTTATCACGTAGACATTTTCCTTTTAATGTAGGATTTTACTCCGGAACATACAACAGGAATTTATTACAAATACTTGGAAATAATCGTTATTGTACTTGTAGATGTCAAAGAATCATCATATAATGACGAGGTTTGATAAATGAATTTGCTTTCTTCAAAGAACGAAATTAATTACGAAATAATTCTTTTAAAATATATTTTGACGTTTTAGGAAAAAAATATATATACTCGTATGTATTAAGAAATAGAAAATTAATATTAGTCATTCATTTAGTATCTGAAATTTCATTTCCTAATTTAGATATGTAGTTTAATATAGATTACGTCAGCAATAGGAGAATAACAGAAAAAATTTCTGCTTTTGAATTTTTCTGAAAATATCAAGGAAAGTTCTGAAAGAACTTTCATCAGACCACCACAGTAAGTAAGGGATAACAGTCGACTCACTTTCAAATAACTATACTTACCGACAATTTGAAAAAAAAATTATATAAAATTGTTACATATACCTATTTCCATCTAATATCAAAAATACTCACAACCAACCTTCATAAAAATTGAAAAAAAATATTGAATAAAACTGCATAACAAGGGCGAAGTGCCTAATCGTCGAATTAGAATGTTTAAGAAGAAGGATTAAAAATTGAAGAATTATCTTCCTACTTTCATATGTAAACCGATTTTTGATAAATTAAAAGTCCTAAAATATACATACAATTGCAATTACAATTTAAATTTACAATTGAATTTTGTTAATTCGTAACACTTTCAAAAAACAGAATGGTTATTTATTCCTAAAAAATAACGTTTACTTTTATCAAAACAACAGAATTATTTCCGCTTTTAATATCATAACATTTCATCCTATAAAACTTTTAGAAAAAAATTTCGGATTATGTTTTTAAATTAACGAAGTATTGTAAAACATTTAACAACCAATTTATATATTATGAAAAGATTTTCTTTAACATAAAAATATTATTTCTGTATTGACAAGAACACTAGTAAGATCATCTTGATATTTTCTCGCGTATTCGTCTAATTTCTGTTTAGATACACACTCAAATATTATTTCAATCAACGATGTAAGAATTTTTATTTTAATAAGGAATTATCTTATTTACTTAATATACTGCCGATCTCCTTTGACAGATTGGTAGCATTTCGGCCTTTCATCCGGAGGGTCCCGGGTTCAAATCCCGGTCAGACATTGTATTTTTCATACGCTATTCCATTTCCATATTCCACATACAAGCTTCAAAGTTTCTGTGTAATCTCATCAACCAAAAAATAAATACTTCATAAATCGGTTATCCTTTTGTGCGAGTGTTTCTTAGCATTATACTTCTTGTAGATCAGATCACATAACAAATCACTACAATATTTGTACTGATTTCATTAGTAGCTCGCCCGATGACTTTGCCTTGCACTATTCAAAACTCCACATAATAATATTATTTGTTTTTTTAATTCATTAATTTCGTATTTTAGAACGATCATCATCTAATTTTCTCCATGATTTCCATTAATCCCTCCATGTTTCTTAACTATGAAATGGCTAACTACAATCTGTGAAATGTAAAAAAGTAGTGTATAAATTAAACGTTAATCTAAATAAAGAAATATATGAATATTATAAATAAATATAAGATAAATAAATTTACACTATATATGATCTGAAAGGATTTATTTACTGTAGAAATTTATGTATTTATTATATTTATTTTGCGAACCGTTCGGCAGGAAGACTCTCTGGTCAGCCTGCATTATCAAAATCGTTTGGAACGGCACCCGAATTATTTGGCGGTGAATTTATTGGATAACACGGTCAATGATTTTTTAAGATTGCTAAGCAATAATATTCTTGGTTTTCCTTACCGTTTCAATTAGGTGACTATGGTCTTGCTGTACGGAGTGCTCTTCTATTTCATTTCGTTGTTATCGTTAAGTCACCCAGCCACTGGGTCTGTGACTACTTAAGGTTAGTTCAAATAGATCTTATTTACTTATTGTTCAATTATCTTGCTGAACAGATTGTAAGGTTACTGTATCGTTATAATAAAAAAAAAAAAACAATTATTACCGAAATTGTTTTGTTGGGAAAAGGTTAGAATTTAAATTGTATGGTATTGTCGAAAAATTATTAGTAATATTATTTTATATCTCTCCATCCTATTTCTTATTTTGCTTAAGCTTTTCTTGAATATTTTCTTATTCTAATTTTTTAAAATTTATTATTGTTCTCTCCCGAAAAAATGAGGTGCTTTAATTATAATTTACTTTGTTTTTATAAATATAATGTAAGCAATTATATTTTACATTTTATATCACCACAAAAAATTAAAAATTGTAACGTCTTAAAGCAAGAGGTTTATTAAATCTTGGATACAATGTACCATTTTAAAAGGCTAATTGTATAGGGTAAGGATTTAATTGGAACAAACTATGGAAAACTAGTTGTAATTAGGAACCAAAATAGAGGTTATTGGTTTAGGGGTTGTAAAGGAAAAGAAAAAGGGGGTTTAGATAGCCAAGAAGGTGCAGCAGACCGAGAAAGTCAAGGAGGGATGGCCGAACGAGAGAAGTCTGAAAACCGTGAGTTCGTCGAGGATATAGTGGCGGTGGAGGGGTGAAGAGAGGGAGTAAAGTCGGACTGCGGCGTTACTGTCTAGCCAAATGTAGATTTATCCCCTGCACATTAGATTAGATACTGTATAACCCCCTCTGGACTCTACCGATAAATAGCGGACTCAAGCGGCTCGGATCACTTCAATTAGGATTTCCTCGCGCCACCGAACCGACAACCTCTCCCCCTCCCTTCTATATTCACTTCTCCTTACCCGTATTCCATACGCCAAGGACCCTTAACTTTCCACCGCTTCACCCTCGTCCAGAAGGTTGTACCCTTAAGATCCATTTCCACAACCTGTTATTGCCATCCTATCCTTATATCAGCTCAGCTAAATTAAGAAGGAACAAATATCTTAAATCCCTCGTTCCATGATAATAATTTAGATCTTTTCCAACTGACTTTCTAAACGGAAAGTTAACTTACTTCGTTTAAAAAAAAAATACTTCGAAGTTTTAATAAAATTCTCTTTTTATTTTCGGTAGGCCTGGCTGCATTTCACGATGTATTTGTTTCATAAAAAATTAATAAATATTTATTAATATAATTTTCAACGGTTAGCTTATACGTTTAAATGTCTTACGTAATTAAAAATAAATATTTTTTTTTATTATTATTAATAAAATGCTTTTAATAATTTTTATTTCATTATATCTTGATTATAAAATCAGTTATGTTGTTTCTATGTATTACAGCTTACCTATGAGGAATTTGCTTCTGCTAACATTCAAGTCAAGGAAAATATTAATATCAGCATAATGTTCGGTAACATTATGCTCTTCCTTAACATCAACGTAAACTAGTTAAACAGATTTATTATATTTTAATTATAATTCTTTTTTTTGCGCACTAATGCGTATTACTTATTCTTTTCTCCAAGTTTACATTAACAAATTCCTATAAATCTCATCTTCTTAGAATTGTTTTACATCAGTTCTTATTTTCAATCAATTTGCTGTGACGTCCGTGGCATATATTATATCAAATAACATAAATGAATTTAATAAAAAATTACACTTTTCACCATATAATACTTTCATTTCGGATTGAGTATGACCATTTCCTGCCTATAAATAAGATAAATTATTTTGATTATCAAATTGGAACTTTCTTGAAAATAAGAGATTAAAAAAAATGTTTGTTGTGATCTAGAAACCCTATTTTTGAGTCCTTTTCAGAAAATCTCTTCCGAGATATATAATTGTATCCATTTGTTTAATATCTTTTTTAAATTGTTTTTAATTTTTTATTAATGATCTTTTTTGTTGTAAGGATTTTACGTTGATATTGTAGATCTCCGAAAAAATATTTCTACAATGAAAATTTAAACTGCTTAAATCAGCTTTGTGAAATTTGTGTAACAATATAAGGTTATGATTTAGGTTTATAATTTGGGTATTGTATTAAAGACAGCTTTAATAATCTTCTACTTATTAAGATTTTTATTGGACTTAAATCGCTAATTTTCGTTTAACTTAACCTACACTACCTAACATGCAACATGTTGTTACGGATCAGCTGCTTTTGTTTCAATTAACAACGGCGACATGATATATTTGAAAGTTAGCTCGCAGATCAACAACAGGAAGCGAGGACCACTAATGAATTAAAATAGTCACAACCTGACTCATTAAAAAAACGACGCGTTGCAGACTTATTAGAGAGGTCATTGTCGAAATTATCAGTGTATCTCGGGGAGTGAGGGGTAATTCTCAAGCAGGTAATATACTATGCTAAGTTGTACCAACCCTACTCACACCTAGAGTGTCACAAACACAAACTATTGCTAGAAATGGCTTAACTTCCATCTTCCTGAAGAAAGTGAGGAGGGAGCAAATTAATCAGGAAGATACTAACATACCCCCCCCCCGCCCAACAGTGTGTTGTATATTATATAGTATTATTACAGATTTTTAACTCTAGAAATTGTTATAAAATGTCGTGATTAAATCGACGGAGTACAGTGTGCAAGTATTTAATAACAAAAAACTGAAAGTGATCTCGAAGAACGTAAAGCTTATAAGTTGTTCGATTAGTCAAGGAGAGAGATATTCTTTCTGCGATTTATTACCAGGTTTGAAGAATCTAGGATGTCTCTTGAGATAGCACAATATATGCGATGTCAGCAGTATGCTGCACATAGCAAGAGTAACTGCACGCGACCGTACCACTGTGTGAAATGTGCGAGCGGACACAGAACCGTGGATTGCCAAAAGAAGGTCATTAACACTCCGGATACAGATTCTTTGAGCTAAATAACAGTTAATTCCCCTCGCTGAGTCAGGGAGAACCTAGCAGAACAGATGAGGAAAGTTGTTTCATTAAACTGCGCAATCAGTGTAGATGATACGACCCACCGTTTTCAAGCCGAACAAATCAGCTCTGAACAGGGCTGCACGCAGATTAAAGAAACTATTGAGATCGACCAGAATTGTAACCATTAGGGGCTATGTTGAAACTCTCTCCCCTCTTGGCAGAGATGATTATTTCTTGTGGATAGCCACAAGAAGCTTCAAACGACCACCTCTATCGTCTACACCATAGAGGTTTTCAAGTGAATGGTCTTGCAGCGAGAGATAAAAGGACCAGTTGTTTGCTGCTCATCTGTACAGTCTTTAATTCTCATGAGGTGAGAGGGAGTGACGAAGAGGAAATTATTGAATTTTTAAATAGTCTTATTCCTTTATATCGCCCAATAAAACCATTCTCATCTGTAGAGATATCGGAGAGATATATGTAGAGATTTAATATATCTCTAAAAAGAAAAAGAATGAGGAACTCAAAAACTTTCTGTCAGATATTAAGTCAAAGCACGGCTTTGACTTAATCACTGGCAGAATGTTTTTATGTTACCACCCTCAGTAGTACTCAGCATAACTCACCTTTTTAACGCGATCTTTCGCATAATGTGCTTCCCGTCATAGTAGAAAGTATCCCAAATAACTATGGTCTTGAAGCTAGGTAAGCTAGTCCACGATGTGTGCTCATTCAGACCTCTAAATTTTCTATCTATTCTTTCCAAGTCTTTGAGCTGCTGTTTTTTGCACGCTATGGCCGGTTCTGATAATACGATAAACGATAACATTAATCCAGATCATCAGTTTGGCCACGGAGTGGCCACTCAACCACTGAATACATTCATAGAATTGTTAATGTTATCTACGGATGTCTGGAAATGAAAGAATTTTGTTTGTCAGCTTCCTATATATGAAACAGGCCTTTGACAAAGTCTGGCTACCTGGTCTTCTTTATAAGTTAAAGTTGGGCCTCAACCGTATTATTTAGTACTACATAGCTACCTGGAATTTGCTAGTTAGATATAATCAGGATATATCTAACTTTATCGATACTCAGTCTCACTCAAGAGTCCCAAAAGGTTCAGTTTTGTGTCAGATAAACACTGCATACCTTCCCAGTCCGGATTAGGTGACAATCACATCGTTTTTGGGTGAGCTGGCAGTTGACGATGATGCAACTTTGACCTCAGGTAAACTAAAGTCTAAATTGGATCTTATCAACAATGTAGGTGAAACATAAAGTTAAATCTGGCTAAGCCAAATCATGCATAATATTTCCATCCTTCATAACTAAGAACGGGTACCTCTAATAATTTCAATTATAACTTTAAAAATCGTAATAACACAATATATTCGAAAAATATTTTTAAATATTAATTTTATTAATATTTTAGAAACTTTTTAAATATCATATAATTAAATAAATAAATTTACTTATTTTTCTCTTTATTATATTTTTTAAATTAATTTGTCACAATTATCTAAAATTAGTTAATATCTTGTAGTACAAATGGTATATATATATATATATATATATGTTACTTAAACGGTGGTAAGTAGAAGAATTTGTTAAGTATCGATTTTCAGTGTATGTAGTGGCCTAAATTTAGTATCATTTTATTTTCATGTGCGCTCGTGTCTAGTATCTTTAAATTTAAAGCGATTTTCTTGAGCTGAATTTTAAAGTAACTCAACCACTAAACTACTTCCACTTAGGATTAATGTATGTTACTCTTAAAAAAGAAAAAATCTAGTTTAATTTTATCGCTAAATGGAATACTAATATAGTTTATAATGGAATATAAATTTTTAATTAATTTCTTTAATTTATGGAAAATATACTTATTTATTATGATGAATTTGTTAATATATTTTACTTGATAAAAACAAGATATGAAATTGTTTACAATTGTTATTTCCGGTTTTTCAGCGGTAATGCTTAATTTTTGTATACTTATTTTTTTTTTATAAATAAAGCTGTGTAAATTCTTTTCATATGAAACTCAAAAATTTAGATAATCAACTTAGTACATTCATTGATCGAAATGAGTTTTTACTTTTTATATATTTTAGTTATTCTATTTACACGAATTTTCCTTTTGATTTAATCAGTGAACTTACTAGGTTTATTATTAACCGAAAATAAATGAAAAGTAATAAAAGTTTAATAAAATTAGCTGATAAAAATAAGTCTAAAATGTCTGATATTTTTTACAAGCAAATGTTGAATGCGTACAATTGAATTTAATTTGATAATTAACAAACAGTAAGATATAGTTTGTGTCAAACCCATTAAAAACTGTTCCAACTGAATCTTCCCCTCCTATTTATATATATAGGTAATTTAAATAATTGGGCAAGTATTGTGTTGTCCCATTGTTACTTCTCTCGGATAACATACAACACTTTTACTGACTTGCATACAAAAAAAATTGGTATGCAAAAACCAATTTCGAATTTTGATAGTGTTATGTAAAAACAAGGAAGTGTCTTCACTTCAAATTAACTGGAAGATCCTGATAGTAATTGGATTGGATGAGAAAAAAATAAGCGAATTTATTCCTGATAATCAGGTTAACATTCTTATCATTATTTAACAAGATAAAATTCCCTGATTAAAATTTTCCACTAGAGATTTTTTCAATTTTCTTTTTTCTGTTTAGCCTCCGGAACCACCGTAAGGTATTACTTCAGAGGATGAATGAGGATGATATGTATAAGTGTAAGTGTCGTCTTGTACAGTCTCAGGTCGACCGTTCCTGAGATGTATGGTTGATTGAAATCCAACTACCAAATAACACCAGTATGCACGATCTAGTATTCAAATCCGTAAAAAAGTAATTGCCTTTACTACGATTTGAATCTTAGAGCTCTCGACTTCAAAATCAGGTGATTTGCCATGACGAGTTTACCACTAGACCAACCCGATGGGTTTTTCCAGTTATCTTATTTTTCCTGCTTTTTCCCCCACCGCCAGAGCCGGATCCGCAACTAAAAATAAGCTCGGCTCCGAGGGGTGTCATAGCCTCTAACTACCTCTTCGGGAACAAAGTTCCTGCCGGGTAACCGGGACTCGGTCTTTTAGGCGCCATGCCTCTAATGAGAAGACCCTAAAGGATCCCCCTATCGGGACTCGGTCTTACTTTCCCCCAACGGTACTGCAAGAGGTACATCGGAAGAGGGAGGCCTCCCACCCCTCCCGGCTGGGACTGACCCTCAGAGATACTATGATGTTCCTACGAAGAAGCAGTTTCATGTGACTTGCAGGATAGGTACCTAGAGTATTGCTGGCAGTCCTTGCGTAAATGTCCAGCCTTACCACATGTAAAACAATGGTCGCTCTGTCCCTGTGACCTGGATTCCAACATCTGAAGCAAAGGTCCTCGGATCTACGCCGCACCACCCGACAGGCCACCAACCCAATCCTAACTCGCCCATCCGACAGTAGTTTGTCCGCTAGGATTGACGGCCTGTCAGTGTAACCACCTGAGTGGAGCCGTAAGCCGGCCGCATTGACAGGACGTCAATAGTGACCGACTCTCCTATCGTCTTGGTCTTGTTTCTTTGGGATATCTAGATAAAAATTTTATTATGTGTAAGACAGAAAATGAACGCATAACGTAAAAATTTTACACTTTTTAACGATATTTAACGATACGAAGACATATTACACGTATAAATTAATCCCCTTGGCGGTGTGGTAGCGACTCAGCCTTTCATCCAGAGGTTCTCTGTTTGAATTGCAGTTAGCAGTCGATACCTGCCATTTAAAAAAATATATTGTTTATTTTAATCAATAAGCAATCGAACTAGATAAAAATAGTGATTTTAATTTCCTACAAATTTTTTTCAGTTTGTAATCTTTTTTTTGTTAAGTTTGTGAAAAATAAATAATCCTGAAACAAAATTTGAATAAGGAAAAGTAACACGAAAATTCGTTTTTTATATTCATCTATGTCATTCATTTGAAATTTCCAATACTTTAGGAAATCAGCTAGTACCCTGATGTCATATTTTTCGTGTAGGCAAGAGAGAGAAAGTAGTAATTGAGTCTGTATATAAAATAAATAATAACAATAAACGATATCTTCTTCATAAATAAAATTCAGAAACATTTTAAGCAAAAGATATCATCTTTACGGCCACTCACAAAATGCAGACTTTGTATAACTCTTTATTTGTAGTACATGTAAACAAAACAAACGGTCAATTTTAATAATGTTCGAGAGACAAAAATTGTATGAAACTGGGACATCTTTAAAAAACAATATTAATAAAAAAAAGAAAAAAAATAGTTAAGAGAAAGAAAAGTTGGTGAACTGTAGAAGTTTATCCGGGTTGCTCTGCTTATCTGTTACTCACCTTCAAAAAATGTTATAAAACTTCACGCTTAGAAGCGTTAAAAGTAAATTTAAATTATGTAAAAGAAAGTCCTGCCGCACCGCGTAAGTAACTTGATGGGTTCGGTGGAGATATAAAAAAAGCCCCAGAGAGAGAGTAATGTCTAGTATAAGGGTGTCTCAATTAGTTCAACCCTCCGGAGGCTGCGAGAAAGCAGCCCTGTTACATACACTTACTCTCTTAGCTTCATCACTTTGAACCTTTGGCAGCAACCCGGTCTTCTTTTCGTGCATTTCTATCTGCTGTGCGGTGATGAACAGTCTACCCAAAAAGTCTCTTGTGTGAAGTAAATTATTAGATTATATTTACAGTGTACTTTTTGATATTAAATTATATTCTAGTTAGTTAAAAAAGGAAATCTATTATTATCCTTCCATTTTTGTAACACATTCTTTTTCTTTTTTTTAAATTTATTTATATCCATTTTTAACGAAGATATATATGATTTATATACATTTATTTTAAAATTTCTACAGTAATAACTAAACTTATAAACTAAATTCTAGAAACCAAATTTTCGAAGTGAATATATTGCCAGTTTTTCAATTTTAATTAGAATGCAAATTTTTATTTATTTATTATATATAGATAAACAAATTATTTTTTTATACATACATGCTAATAAAGTTCATATTTAGAAACACAAGCGAACTGAATAAGACCACGTCCAAGTGTTCATAAAAGTCTAATGAAAAACAAATAAACAAAAATTATGACATCATTAAACAATATACAAAGACAAATAAATAATAATATAACAGCTCGCAGAGTTAAGTGGAAAGAGGCTAGGCTCGTCATTAAAACCCACAGGGTTGGTCTAGTGGTGAACGCGTCTTCCTAAATCAGCTGATTTGGAAGTCGAAAGTTCAAGTCCTAGTAAAGTCAGTTATTTTTACACGGATTTGAATACTATATCGTGGATACCGGTGTTCTTTGGTGGTTGGGTTTCAATTAACCACATATTTCAGGAATGGTCGAACTGAGACTGTACAAGACTACACCTGATTTACACTCATACATTCATCCTCTGAAGTATTATTCCTCATTCATCATCTGAACGGTAATTACGGAAACAGACGGCTAAACAGGAAAAAGAAAGAAAGAAAGGTTCCTCATTAAGCTATTGAAAGATACTCATTTATATGGTATCGAACCAGCTTAAGAATCACTATTTGATTGGTAATGAATGATAATGTACATGCTTGTAAAGCATTTAGTCCTAGCCGTGATGCATTCCTTCTTCCTTTTGCTGAGCAATGTCTTCGCTTATATCTTGATAATAATATTTTTTTCGAAAAGATCACAAGAGGCGCAAAACCATCAATAAAATTTGAAAATAGCGTAGTTTTAATTTTATTTCCGAAAATCCTCGCTGACATTTTTTTTGTTCCTTAGTGTAGCCCCCCCCCCCCCACTTCTAGTCTTTGTTACTTCCAGACTTATGACCTGTTGATACAAGTTGGTTTTAATTGGTTGGATCTGTGAAGCTATAGAAAGGAAACAAACATACATAGAATTGCAATGCAATACTAACTACTTCCTTCTATGGACGTAGTCGGATAAAAAAGGGATCAGCCAAAAAAACCATCATTTCAAATACGTTAACAGACAACGGTTATAACACAAAACTAAAAGTAGCAAAACTTCTTTTTAACTTAATTAAAATAGTTTAATTTAGAAAATCTTCAATTATTTGGAGAGCATTATTTTATTGGTTATGATTTAAGGTAAACCAATTGAAAACTAACATCTTTGTTTCTTGGCACAACGGAAAAGTAGCTTTTGTTTTTTAATTAAGCAGTTTTTATATCGACGTAAACAACAATCCTATCTCTCCAGTATGTGTTTACGTGATTAGACGCTTGTAATACTCAACAATAGTTTCCAATCAGTCATTTACAGCCAAGTGTACTCTATGGTACATCGAACTGTTTTTATTCATCTTATTTTTTATATTCACTACTGCGTGTGTGTGCTTGTGTATACATGTGCATTTTTTGAAAAAGAAATGGTGATATTTTGTGAATTTTTGTTCATTTACTTATAAGTGTTGTTTATGTAATTTACAAACAGAATTTTAAACAAGTCGTCCCCCTTAAAAGAAAATGAACTAAAAAGGACAAATAATTGACAGCGTAAATTCCCGTACATGTTTATAAAACTTTTAAAAAAGGAAATCCTGAAGGCCATATAGACGATATTGTTAACAAAATAGCACACTAGGTGTTTCCATTCGAAATATGTACTATATTATTAACGAAAAAAAAACAAGTTTCCAGATTTATTTTTAAAACGAAATACGTACACTTGAGAAAATATTACAAGTTATAAGTACTGACGACTAATTCGCTATTTGAAGCGAACAACTTTGTTTAGAATATTATTTAAGTTTTAAAAAAATATCGTAATAAAATTTGCTATTAAAACAGAAAAAATATTACAATCTGGAAAAAATCATTTAAAACAAACCATTTCCTGAGGAAAAACGAACAGTTTACTATTTAGACGAAACGTAGGTCAGGGCTAGTCATAAAAAATCGTACATGCTTTGGATCGATGAATCCATTACATCTAGCAAAGATGTTAATTAAAAAATCTTTCTACAAAATTAAAAAGTTCATTTGGGAAAGGATTGAGGCTGAAGCCTCAACCCTTTCACGTTAGAAGCAAAACAAATTGCATAAAAGATGCCTTGTAGATATTTGAATTCAATTCGGATAATGAAAACAATACAAAAAAGAATGACGAAAAGCTGTTGAAAGTTGAATCGCAGAAGTTGGTGGTTAGCACTAGTTAAACTACAAGAAATACGTTATCGATGAAATCGCGAAGAAAACATTTGAGAACTCTTCCTTATCATTTTAAGTTAAACAACCCATTGAAATGGTATCGACAGACGTTAAAAATATAATTAAATAGGATAATTTTTAAGATTAAGGACGTAAGAAAATTAATAATCGAAAAGATTTACTGAATAACTCCTTAAAAGTAGAAAAATTGCGTAAGCATCGAATTAGAAGAAACTAATATGTGGAAATTGGATGACATCTAAGACATTCAGCCAGTTTTTATAAATTCAAACATAGATTCATCTTCTTCTGAAGTTAATCCGGCTGACTGAACATTTGAACAAAAATAAGGTATCCGATTTGAAGAGTAACATATTTGCAATTATTTAAAAAACTTATTTAAATAAATTAATAACAATAACGTATAGACTACAAAAACAAAGATGATATTTGTAAGTATAAATTTTTATTGTTCGTAGTACGCATTGTATTCCGGTTTCGTTTAAATAAAAATATTCTTTAAACAGTATCGTAAAATGAACATACCGTATAACCCATGTATTAAGCACACCATTTTGTCGGGAATAATGGTTGTACCCTTCGCATCATACATAGTTTTTAAGGTTTCACATTGATGATGGATAATGTAATTCATTAAACTTATACAGAGTGTTTCGAAAATGGTGGGCTGGCTATACTTTTTCGGATTTTACTTGTAAAACTAAACAAAAAAATCCTTAGGAAAAATGGCAATTTCTCCTTCGTTCTTCCACTGTCCGCCATTTTGTTATTTTTATATAAAACTTTATATCTCAAGTTCGGATGGAACTTAATCCATGGAATTAATGGATATTAATCACATTAATATTTGGTAAGCGTCTTGGTAATATAATTTTAAAATTAGAAAAAAAAATCAGGATTAAATATCTTTGCAAATTACAAAATTGCGGCCATTTTGTTTATTTTTCAATCCGTTATATCTCCGTAAATATTAGTTTTATCAAAATTTATGTTTCCTAAATTTTTAAGCCTTTTATTTTCAACAAAATGACATTTATTTTTTTTTAATCGGTTAAAAAAAAGCCGAATTACGGCAAAAACTTGATGTTGTAATTTTGTGTCTGTTTAATCGAATTGAACGTAGTAGAGGACCTGAAAACAGGTCCTATTAATTGTTTTTATTTATTGTTAATCCTAGTATTGTAAATTAGTATTATCTGATATACATATATATATATTAAAATCGATCCAAACAGAATTTTAATACGAACTATTTTCTCTTGATAACGAATTTATACCCAGTGAAATGAAATGATTCAGATAAAACAAAAAATTTGACTATAAGTAATTACCGGTATTACAAAATTATACTCTTATCGAAACGTGGTGCCACATTTGTTGGAAGCTGTCCTTTGTTCACGCTTAGGCTATTCTTATATCATACGAAAACATTTTTATTGACAATTTTATGATAAATTTTCATTATGATAATTATCGTGTACAGTTGAACTACAAAGTAAAAACAAGAAACTAGGTTTATTCATTGTTGCAAAGGTACGTGTTATTGCTTACGCAAAGGAGCATTGAAGTGTGCTACAGGCAAAACATTTGATGTAAAATAGTCCTGCATTCGTAAGCGACGAATAAAGAAAACGAATTTTCGTAGCGAATAAAAATAAGACACAGATTTCAATACGAGATGCACAACATTTTGACAGTAAAACGCGAAATATTCGGAATTAGAAGAAAAACTTACAGCTCGTATATGGAATTTATGTCGGTTTGGATATGCGATTTCTAGAGAAATGTGTCGATTAAAAGCCCTGGAAATCACCGATGAATTAAATATCGGTATATATGAATTTAAAACACCTTTAATAGTCTTAACTGGGTACGCCGATTTATCCGGACACCGGTGACGTTTGAAACGCCATCAAAAACAATGATTAATAAAGAGTGTTCAAATACGAACTTCTATTTACAAAAAACAGCGTTGTTTGATGATACTGATACTACTTTCAGACAGAAAAAAATTCCCTTGTATGTATTTTTTTTAAATAAGCAACTATTATAAAGTGAAAAACTTTCACCCAAAATTGTCGTATGAGCCAAAAAAAATGGATGGAAAATTATATAAATTGGTATGGACTGGATTAAATGCATCTAGAATCGTCGATAAGGCTCTTTATTACGAAGACCTTTCATGTTTGTAACGGACAATTTTAGGGGTCATACGACTGAGTTTGTAAAGCAGAGATTGATTGCTGAAACGTGTGATCATGTTATATTTTTCCAGGTGGAATGATATCTATTAATATTCAACCGTTAGATGTATGCGCAAACCTTATATTTTAATCCAAACTCCGTAAACAGTACACAAATTGAATGGCCAACAGGAGACTACTTCATCTTGTAAAATGAAGAAGCCGTTTTCATTTTCAAATCTGATACAGATTTGTGAGTAGATTACTGCGGGCTTGATTAAAAATACATGATTAAAAAATAGTTCATGAAATGTTATTCGAACCCTCTCGATGGAAATGAGAATGATTATTTGAGGTTAAGTAACTACGAAAATAGTTGCAATTCTACGTATGACGGAAACAAGAGCACTGATAACAGTAATTAAGGTAAATATGTAGTGTAATTTCTATGCTTTTAATTAAATATTTACAGTTTAGACTAATTTACTGACATTATGCAAATAATAAATACTGTTTGTTATACATTCGATCTTTTTTGGTGATTTTGTTAATAAAATGCAAAAAGAAACTATTTTTTTTTTCAATTTTCCTAACCTGGATACGTGTGTTACATGAATGCGCGTGATGTATGGGTCTTTAACAGTAATTTAAAATATCAACAGTATTTAACAGTATTTAAATTAACAGTATTTACAATATATTTACTGTTTTTAACAGTATTTACTGTCTTTAACAGTATTTAAATATCTGTCCGGCGTAGGCCTACGTAATAAATGACCTACATAATAACAATATTGGAAATAAAATAATTTTTATTATATATAACGTGGTGCCTGTATGAGCTTGACTCATGATTGAAACTTGTCTTCTGTGAATTTGTTATGTTTCCATCAATAATAAAAATAGATTGAAAGTAAAATAAGTAGGGCATGTCACTGGAATCCATAAGGGGTATTTTATTTTTAAGGATTGACTGAATGTTAGGAAGATTAATTTATAGTAGAACTGTCGAAGAAATATGGGAGGCATATGCAACTACGTTCTTGAATATGTATGTTAAGTGATTATTTTAAATTTGTGCAAATATTTATGACTTTTAATTAATTTAACAAATCTGGAAAAGCTATAAAAATATTTTTTTTTAATACAAGAAAGTAAACGAATTAATTTTTATACTACACGGTGAGGGGTTAAGGTTTAACCTCTCAACATATACTGGGAGGCATGGCATGTAACACAAGACCGAGTCCCGGCTACCTGGGGAGGCCTAGCGTCCAACCGAGGTAGTTTGAGGCGAAGCCACCCCTCGGGGCTGAGTTTATGCGTAACTGCGGATCCGGCTCCGTGGGGGGAGGAGATTACAGATGAAAAAAAAGGATGTACCGGGAAAGTTGGCTTTTTTAAACCGATGTCAAAATAATGATATGTTAGAATTATCAAATTATTATCGATACAACAATTTTCCTGGAATCGTCAATCGATTTCTGTATGTCTCTTCACGTTTATATATTCGCGTGCGAGCATGTTATTAGCCGATTTATAATGAAGATTTTTATTGTATGCTTGAAATTTTACAGGAAACTATATATTATCTTATAACGGAACCGACTATAATAATTGTAAGCGATTGTTGTAATGAAGTATATTGGATAAGTTGTAAATGTTGCGTGTCGAAAAAGATGGACATGCATACAGACTGTTGTGCGGTCGTGCGGTCAGTCCAATCGTCCGAGTTTCTCATACCACGTTCAATCCACGTTTCTTTTTATATATAATAAGCACGACAACGGGATGGTTGTTGTACATTCTGAGTTTCTTGTATTTATTCTTTATCTATTTATAGAAACGAGCTGGGTGATTCTACCCCTTTTCCTTACTGTTATACACACAACAGAAACATTTTTTTTTTTTAGTTCGTGCTACTATTCTACTGCAGCACAGAAGAGCAGTATATAAAACCTACTCATATTTATTATTTTCCTTATATAAAGAATTGACCTCATTTTAAGTAACTATCGTTTAATTAAATTATCGTATCGCGGTGTAATTTGAAATTATTTTTATCGGTATTGCAAAATTATTTTTGTAATCTACGCAAAGAAATATAAAAAGAACTTCATATAATAATAATTTGATTATAAATTATTAATTGTACGGTATAAATAAAGATAACGACAAGAATTACACACAGTTTAAATAGAAAACATTTTTTACTTCCTTGTACGAAGTAAAGGATGTATTGTGATCGCGAAAATTTCAGTTTTCAGATTTTAAGGAAATATCCATTTTGACTATTCCTGGATCCATTTTGACTAGTTTCGGTTGTACGTATCTCGCATCTCGTTTCTAGTATGCATGTATCTCGCATCTCAGACACGATTAGACGTAGGATTTTGAAATTCTGGATTTAGGACTATTATAATATCTAGTTGTGCACCTCCCCATTTGATTGCAATCGACTTTACCAAAAAGCCCAAAATTTAAAAAAATTGGATTTTTTACTTTTTCATAACAACAGTAATAAAAGTTATGTAATAAGAGTTAAAAAGCTCATTGAGAGCTTTTTAACAATATCATAAGTGGTACTTATTTTCATTGGTCCCAGAGTTATAGCCCAATAAAATTTTAATTATAAAACATTTGGATTTTACAAGGCACATCGGTTCAAATCAGACTTCATCTCCTTTTTTAATTTTTTTTTTTTTTTTTTTTTTTTTTTTTTTTTTTTTTTTAATTTAAATATATTGATTTATTAATAATCATTAATCTCTGATTGTAAAAAAAATTACAATAAATAATAATTCAGTAATAACAATTAAAAAATAAAAATATGACAAGATATCAGAAGTTATTAATGAAATAAAAATTTTATGTACTTTCATTAAAAAAAAAAAATGTGTATGTGTAATTTAATGGACTAAAAGGAATTCCACATCAAATTTTTTTAATCTGTTAAAATTACACTGCTATTATACACACTTACTGCTACGCAATTCGATTTATGTATATATTTTATATAAAATCTATATGAAGTTAATAATAACTTATATTGTTTTCTAATGTCTTGTATTTTTGTCCGAGACGAGCAAAAATTATTTAAAATTACGAAAATATCTTAATAATCGTGAAATATTTCACTATATGAATTCGATCAAATATGATTCCAGTTGTTGATACACCAGATAGAATGTTATCCATTTATATGTACCCAAAATTTAATCGAGCAAATTTCCCCTTTTTGAAACGGATTCTGATGGATTAAAAAAAAGTAATTTCTTCATAAATGGATAAAATCAATAAGTAAACGAAAGATTTTATTGTGCAAAAATTTCAAACATTTTATCTCTCACTCGGTTTGAAAGAAAGAAAAGGAATTTTCATATTTCAACATTTGATAATTCTTTACTTCCTTGTACGAAGTAAAGGAAGTATTGTGATCGCGAAAAATTTCGGTTATCAGATTTCAACGGAAATATAGATTGTGACCACCCCTGAATCCATTTTGACTAGTTTCGGCGTGACATCTGTACGTACGTAGGTATGAATCTCGCATAACTCAAAAACGATTAGCCGTAGGATGTTGAAATTTTGGTTTAGGACTGTTTAACATTTAGTTATGTACCTCCCCGTTTGATTGCAATTGAATGAACTAAAAGTGTCAAAAAAAGCTCAAAATCGAAAAAAATTGGATTTTGAACTTTTCCTTAACTGCAGTAATAAACTCTCATGGAGAGGTTTTCAACGATATATCATAAGTGGTACTTATTTTTATTGGTTCCAGAGTTATAGCTCAATAAAACTTTAATTAATGAAATATCTTATAAGGGGAAGCCATATCGACGAGAATTCGACTTATTTCCTTTTTTTTTATAAATGGAAAACATTCTATCTGGTGTATCAACAACTGGAATCATATTTGATCGAATTCAGGTACTGAAATATTTCACTACATATTTTCACTACTTACTATATTTCACTACTTATTTTTTTATTATGAAGATATTTTCGTAGCTTTAAATAACTTTTGCTCGTCTCGGACAACAATACAAGACGTTAAAAAACAATATAAGTTATTATTAATTTCAAACAAATTTTATATAAAATATATACATAAATCGAATTGCGTAGCAGTAAGTGTGTATAATAGCAGTATAATTTAATAGATTAATAAAATTTTATGTGGACTTCCTTTTACGCCTATTAAATTACATATACACTTTTTTTTTTTTTTTTAATTAAAAGTACATAAAATTTTTTTTTCATTAATAACTTCTGATATTTTGTCATATATATTTTTTTTTTATTTTATTACTGAATTATTATTTATTGTAATTTTTTATTACAATCATAGATTAATGATTATTAATAAATCAATATATTTAAATTAAAAAAAAAAAAAAATTAAAAAAAGGAGATGAAGTCTGATTCGAGCCGATGTGCCTTGCAAGATCCAAATATTTCATTAATTAAAATTTTATTTGATTATAATTCTTGAACCAATGAAAATAAATACCACTTATATCGTTGCAAATGTTTTTAATCAATTTGAAGCAGGTGATAAAATTGAAAACTTGTTAGTTTTGATGTAGAGAGCTTATTACTGCAATTAAGAAAAAGTCAAAAATCCAATTTTTGGGGGATTTTGGGCTTATTTGGACACTTTTGGTCAAGTCGATTGCAATCAAAAAGGAAGGTGCACAATTAAATGTTCAACACTTCTAAATAAAAAATTTCAGCATTCTACGGCTAATCGTTTTTGAGTTATGCGAGATATATACGCACATATGTACGTACAGATGTCTCGCCGAAATTAGTCAAAATGGATTCAGGAATGGTCAAAATAGATATTTCCTTTGAAATCAGATAACCGAAATATTTCACGATCACAATACTTAATACTTCCTTTACTTCGTACAAGGAAGTAAAAAGAAAAAAGACCAATTTAAACTACAAGTTTCAACAAGAAAATAAAAAAATTAAGTATTCCGTTAAGTTGAATTCATGTTGTAATATATTGTTCGGTAATTGTAGTAATATTATACAAAAAAAGACATTTCTTTTTTTTATAAAAAAAAGGATAAATAAATTTGATAAAATTAACAATATGATTAATGAAATGGATTATTGAGATTTATACCGTTGCAGAAAATTGTTATATTGTAAAAAGAGGAAAAAAATAAGACTAGAAGAATAGACTTGTATGTAGTGAAATATTATTCCTGAACTACTCTCTCGTATATCTTAGATCCTCCATTGCATCGTAACATTCGCTAACTTTTTCATTGGTCACGTTATCTACTTGTATAAAGCTCCTTAGAGAATTAATGTTATTTTGTTTTCCCCTTTTTTTAAATACACCATCGTTAACTTTAAATTTTATATAATTGTATCATACTACCAGTATAAACATTTGAGCGGTACCAATTGACGTAATTTTATAATAATTACGTAAATGTAAAAAGATTTACAATTTACATTTCAACTAAATTATAATTGGTAACTATTATTTATTTTATTTTTCTTCTCGGTGTAATAAATAAATAGATAAGTTCTTATGGTTTTGATGCGTTTAAAGTGATCCTATTACAGTGCTATGTTCACTGATAGTAATGATGTTTTTCTTATTTAATTATCTTCTCCGCAGTTATTAGTATATAACAAATAAATGGAAGTCCCAGTATTTATGATTTGATACATGTAAATGATATGATGTTTATTTCACTTTAGGTGAACAGAGTAAAAGTGTCGTTTTTAGAGGAGTTACGTTTTGATAGTCTTACCTTTTTATGCAATTATAAATTCGGTTCGTGAGAGACGTTTTTCCCATTTTTTTACTTTTAAAATTATTTAGTGTGGGAGTTTCTCGAGTTCTTCTTATAAAAAAAAATATTTGTTTATATCTCTTATACAATTATTCATCTATAAATTTTATAATACGAATATATACTTTTCAATTACACTTAGCCTTTTTTTTTTTTTTTACTTTTTTCTCTAAAGAATCATTATAGGGTTGAACCAATTTTCTATCTTTACGAAGGATTAGCGGTTGAGTTTTAATACGTATCATTAACAAAGCGTTATGGGTAACCAAAAACCCTCCTTATTTTTAAAAATAGAGCGATGGTATATAAGAGTATGAATATATGCGAGACTTACAAGTTTTTAAATTTATGGATAGGTGCTTAATCGGTATAGGTTCGTTCAAAACATACTAATTATGACAAATAAATGTAAAAATAAATCATACGAAAAAACCTATTCTTAAAACTAAATTCTAAGTTTCAAAATATTTTAATAATATATTAGAGACTAACAGATACTTCGTGAATCAAGTTTAGCAATAGCTAATGGGTAGAAAAAACATTGCTTTAATTTTAGTAGTATCGAAAAAATGTTTATTAGACATAAAAATCGGTTTAAAGCCATCTGAAGCTACAACAAGGCAGCTTACCTGGGCTGAAAATGTTGACCGCCTCGTCAGTTTATACTAATTACAACTTCTCTTTTGTTCCAATTAAAAAATTAAAATTTTTGTATATAATTTTAAAAATAACACATACCAATCGAATCTAGTGTGCCCTTGTCCAATTAGTGAATTTTATTCTTTTAATATATTCAATAGAATAAAATATTGACCGATTAATATCAAACAAACGTCGATTTATTTTTCTATTAAATTAAATTACGATGGTATGTACTTTTTCTTATAAATTTATATCATTATAAAGTTTTTATACTGTATATGGAAATCAACGAATGAGTTATAGTCAGTTAAAATTGATTGACAAAATCTGTGATCCTAAAGTTCAGCTAGGTTGATATAGAGTATTTATAACGAAAAATTATTATTTTTCACATTTAATGTTCTGTTAGCTCAATTTTAAAATTAAAAAATTAATCATAAAAATCAAAATTATGGGATCCGAAAAACTATTTTTACGTCTTATCTCGAATTAACAACATGCGAACCGCCATTTATTTATTGTTTCACGGTAAGTAATAATTATACTAAATTTTATAATTTTATTAGCATCTAATATCCAAAATTTACATACTAATCATCATAAGATATTATTTATTGAAAGAAAAACGTATCAGAATAAATTTATCTAGAATTAAAACAAGTATAAAGATAAAACAAAAGATATCTGGTTTAGAAACGTATGTGGTTATATGTGTGTAAAAAGTTTTAATAATTTTCCTTTCTATTCTACTTTTTTGTACTTTTTGTCTACTTGAGGTTACTGCACCGTATAATAATAATAGTGAAAATAGGTATGAATGACGATGCTAAAATAGGAAATAAGGGAATGAAGTTGAATATTTTGCAAGTTACTGAGTAAAATTGGTGGTGTTTGCTATAGGTCTTGCTCGGGTTTATAAAACAGATGATGAAGGGTCGGAAAGTTTGTTTTAGCGAGCTATCCGGGTGGTATACTGTAAGGCGCTGACATTCTAGGTTGATACGGCATCATTTTATAATAACATTATAATAATGGAATTTCATGTGATACAGTAGTATTACTGTTTTCTCAGTGGATAATTTCTCAGTAAAGGTTTGTTTTTACCGGCTACGACGGGAACGAGGCCGAAATAAGCGTTAGAGCAGTTGAGAGTCGAGAGGACGGTACGAGAGAGAAAGATTATGATGGCGTTCGTTGTCTTTGCGAGCTCGGAGATGAAAGGGAGAATGCTGTTTTATTGAGCGACTTCCTGCCTAATAATACATGTCAGATGAAAGAGCTAATTGAGTTGTCGTTTTGGGAGCCGACACTGCTACAGCAAAAAGAGAGCCCTTGAATAATTTCATGGCAAGATGAAATATGCAACTTGGGGGCTCCGGGCCGACACCTTCGCACTCCTTGCTGACACCCTGTACTATTCATGAGGTACCCGCATCTACCGCCTCCCGACGTTGTACCCCTCTCCTTACTCCTCGTCTACAGTCACCTGCTACAACCATTCACTAACACATCTATTTATCTCTCTCTGTATATATATATCACTCCACTACTTGTCTCGATTTCTATGTCGATTAAAAACTCAACAAAATCATTTTATATCGTACCAACTCATTGTGGTCTTACGTAATGTTTCTTTTTCTTTTAAATATTTTAATAGAAAATACATTACAGCTAATAGTTCTTTCTTTTGTAAAATCTGAAGAAGCCTCATATTTACCTTGTAAAATCAATACATAAATATATTATCGCTAATTTGTAATTTATTAAAACGTAATTTAATAAAAAATTATAAATCATAAATACGTTCAAACATTTTATTAATTACGAAAAAGTATTCGTTTTTAATTAAATTATAATACAATAACAAAAAGTTAACGGTACCTGACATTTACCCTTGATTTAACTTCGATGATCTAAGGGAACTGGATGTTGAATAAGGCTTTAGCCATTTCAGACTTTTATTCTTATAGATGCATCCTTTTAATTTAGTTCCTATTACCTGAGATCCTACAATAACAGTAAAATCATCAAGGTTGTAATGAAATTAACTTAATCTATTTGCCAAAGATTCAAGACGAAATTTTTTGTAATCATCTATTTCGCTTTGATGTAATGTATGATTCGTACATTTTTATTAATACGTATTACCTGATTACTTACTTGAAAACTGAATAAAATATTATTAATGAAATACACAATGCTAATAAATGAACTGGACAATTAATTGAAATTACTTGAAGTTCGATTTTGCATCCGACTGCATCAATTTCTCTCTTTTCATCAATCTTTCTCTCTGCCACATTAAATACAAATGATTAAATTGAAAATATTTAAATATTGTATTCCGATTGTTCATAATAATTATCAATTGTACACGTCAGGAATGAGGATTGCTATGTTATTTCACGAATAAAAGAAGAACTGCACCAGAATTTGATTGAACAGATTAAGAAAAACCGTGATAAAACCTTGATAGCAGCAACACAACATATACATAATTAATTATAAAATTAAAAACAAAAGTAGTTAAATCCCTTATTAATAACTAAAAATAGTAAATACATGAAATAAAAAAAAAAATAAGTAACCTAACCATATAATAAATAGCAGTTTAGAAGTACGTTAATAAAACTTATTCTGTTATGTTAATTATTACCTATTGGGTTAGTCTAGTGGTGAAAACGACTTCCCAAATCAGCTGATTTGGAAGTCGAGAGTTCAGCGTTCAAGTCCTAGTAAAGTCAGGTATTTTTATACGGGTTTGAAGAGTAGATCGTGGATACCGGTGTTCTTTGGTGGTTGGGTTTCAATTAACCACACATCTCAGGAATGGTCGAACTGAGATTGTACAAGACTACACTTCATTTACACTCATCCATATCATCCTCATTCTTCCTCTGAAATAATACCTGAACGGTAATTCCCGGAGGCTAAACAGGAAATAGTAAGTATGTTAATTATTATTTATCTTGTTATTTTTAAATTTCATTGATAGAATACCCACTGGGCTGGTCAAGTGGCCACACTCGTCACCGCAAATCACTTGATTAACAAGTTTTTTAAAAAGTCGTAGGTTTGAGGTTCAAATCCTAGTAACAGTTGATTAATTTTATACGGATTTGAATATTAGACCGTGGATACTGTCTGTTTTAGTGTCTGGGTTCAATTAACCACACATCTCAGGAATGTTCGGCCTTAGTCTTAAAAGATTACACCTTATTTACATGTCATACATATCATCCTCAACTCATCGAGCCGTCGGGGTTGTTTATCGTTCACTGAACAGATTGTAACTATATATTAGGAATAAAATGAATTTGTATAATAGTACTGTTTATATAAAATAATATCTTTCAAATTTATTATTTTTTTATTTTTTTAAATTGATAGTAATTTAAATTAGTCAATAACTTATAAAAATTGTAACGGTGTAATAGGAATAAGGTCCTTTCTCATACGCCAAAATAATGAATTCAAGTTTTGTTGTAGCCTTCGATTTGATAGAATTGGAGCGATTATATATCTAAATACATGAGTTAAAATAATAGTAAGTTTACTTAAGAATTTTTTAATTTGTTAATTACTTCATAAGATGTTCAAATTAAGTTTCCCATGCTTATGTCCACTTAACAGAAAAGGGTGCTGTGTATACTTACGTACGCTATACTTAAGAGAAAATAATTCTAATTTATTATTGTATACTCGTCGATCGTTTTTACGTATAGGCGTTCTTTGGAAGATATACAAAGAAATCTCTCATTTGATATCGAACAAGAAAATATAGATGTAGATGACACAAAATAATTGATTATTTCCTCCGAACCGGTTGCCATCGATTATTTTACATATATAATCCAAGAAATTTCTATTTTGTTACCGAGTAAGAAATAATTTTTGTATTTTATTTGCGTGTGCCTAGCTCATATGAGAGCCGTTTACCAACAGAAAAAAAGATATTTTGTTGGCTTCAACAAGTAAATCGTGTATAAGTCCGCAAAGAATGGGCTTCGCTTGCTACAGAAAATAAAATTAAATGTAATAAATCTCTTGCAACTGGAAACTACATAATGGTACTTTCCCAATAACCGATTACTATCCGTTACTTATAATTGGTTACGAATAAAATTTTTATCGTATTTTCAAAAGCAAGAAAAGGCCTTCATGTAATCATTATGTCTATATGTTAGAATTACTGGATCTTATTCTACATAAGAAGAACCTGTAATCTACTTACAGGTTAATTCAACGGTTATACTCGGTTATTTTGTAAAATGTTATAATTCTGGCTTTTCCATATTTCATTAGCAATATGCTACTTTAATATTTATGTTTACGAAGTAAACATACAAACATAATAATATCATGCAAACATAGATTTCAAAACTATCGATTGTATGGCTTAGATAAGTTCGATATATTGACTCCTATGCATTAATAATATCAGTTGCGTTTAAGTGCTAACGTGATTTTTACATCTTTTTTTTAATGAAATAAACTTTCTACGTTTCATTACTGCTTGAAATTTATCAAACTTATTTCAAATATTGTTTAGTAGGAATTAAAAACGAAAGATCAAACCCTCTTTTTGAAAGACCTATATTTGTTAATTATACAAGTTTATTGTATTACAAGTACGAAAAAAATTAGAAATGAATAGCAACGTATATTAAAAAAAAAAATATTAGAATTTTCTTTTTATTATTTGCTGTATTACAATATATTGGCTCTACAAAGATAATATATTACAATATGAGCAAATTTTCTTGATGGTTCATTAACTGTCTAAAATATAAACCACAGCAAATTTATTTGTCTTATCCTTAAAGAGAATTCCTCTAATCGATATCAAGTAATTTCGTGAGGAGGATTCTTAAATAATTATTAAATATGCCTAGCAGAGAATCAGATCTTATACGATTTATTGTTAATCCATCCTCTGTTAGAGGTTAGAGATTATAAAATATTTATTTTTAAAAATTAATATTGTTTTAGTTTTACATATTTAATATAGTTTTTAGTAATTAGGTTTTTAATATAGTTTTAGTTTTAAATTGACAAATTCATTGCGCGCGCACGTTTGTGTGTGTGTATGTTCAGATATTAGAACACTTTGGAGACTATAGAATTTTTTATACATCGGATAATTTGATAATTTTTAATGATTACATAAAATTAAATAAAAAAAAGAAGAAATACATGAAATGTCGTCACACAACCCTAACCTTCCCTACAACAAATATTTTGCTGCAGACTACACTGACCCAGTTTCATCCCCTGAGTAAATTTTTCACACAAATTTAATTTTGACTTTGTATTAGATTAATAAGTAATGTTAGTGTTTTTTCTTACATAATCGCGGGTATGTAAGAAATAAAACTGATTAAAATATACTACCATTATGTTGCGTTATTGATTTACACCATAACGATTAACAACATTTGATGTTAATTTGATAGTGAAGGCGTTTGTTGAAAATTAAATCAAAGATTTCGTAGATTTTCAGATGAAATATAACGATAACATCATTTAACATATAAAGTATGTTAACTTTTATAAAGTAAAGAGTTACACCTTTTTACCTGCTTGTACGAAGTAAAGGAAGTATTGTGATCGCGAAAAATTTCGGTTTTCTGATCTCAATGTAAATATCCATTTTAACCATCCCTGAATCCATTTTGACTAGTTTCGGCATGACGTCTGTAAGTATGTATCTCGTATAACTCAAAAACGACTAGCCGTAGGATGTTGAAATTTTGAATTTAGGACTGTTTTAACATCTAGTTGTGCACCTCCCCTTCTGATTGCAATCGACTAGACCAAGTGTCCAAAAAGTCCCAAAATTCAACAAACATTTGGATTTTGAACTTTTTCTTAAGTGCAGAATATGCCCTCCATTGAAAGTTTTTCAATGATATTTTATAAGTTGTTCTTATTTTCATTGGTTTAAGAGTTATAGACAAATAAAATTTTAATTAATGAAATATTTGGATCATACAAGGCATCGGTTCGAATCAGCATTCATCTCTTTTTTTTGTAACTTTTTTTTAAAATTTAAATATATTGATTTATTAATAATTATTAACCTCTGATTGTAAAAAAAGTTTTACGATAGATAATATTCAATACTAATAAAAAAAAACAATATGAAATAAATATCAGAAGTTAACGAAATAAAATTCTATGTTCTCTTCATTTAAAAAAAATCTGTAATGTAATTTAATAGACGTTCAAGGAAGTCATGTGGTGACCATATAAGATTTTTAAGTTATAAATGAATAGTATAACTTATTAGTGGTCCAAGCCATAAAAAATTTAGAGTACTTGTGCTACAGTTTAATGTCCATATCAGTGAATTGAGTAATATTGACATTCGATTACTGTAATAAATATTTTTAAATGGCCAAATAACAAATTGGCCTTGCATGAATGAGCAATTATTGAAGAGGAGGAATTATTATTGTATGAAGAATAAAGGAGGGATTATATAGATAAAAAAAATCCAGCAATGATGCCATTGTCTATACAATTATCATATTTAAAAAAAAATAAATTACATTAAAAATGGATTTAAACAGTTACTAATTACTAGACATTTTTCTATATAATCAGCCATATTGTTAATAGCATTAAAATTGATTATGATGTTATTTTATTATTTTAATTTTTTTTTTTTTTTTTTTTTTTTTTTTTTTTTTTTTTGAGATTACGGGCATCAACTGCTATAGTCAGTTTTTCTTATTTGAAATGAAAAATGGCATGCCTGACCGGGATTCAAACCCGGAACATCTGAATGAAAGGCTGACGTTACCACTCCGCCACGGAGATCGGTATTATAATATTTAATTATTTTTTATTAAAATAATGGAATAACATTTCTCATTTTTTTTTTTTTTTTTTAATTATATTTAATGTAGAATATATTATAAAAATATCAAAACGCTTAATTGAAATATTTTCCTAACAATTGAAACAATTTAGTTTTGTCGTTGCTTAGAAACGGCTAGTAATAATTGTTATTTATTTTTTATTGTCGCTGATAACAATATTTTTATTTGCAGTGACACATTTAGTACTTTTTTTAAATACGTCTGATAATAATAATAACGTTGATAATGATAAACCTTGTTAATGATAAAAATAATTTAATTATTATTTTTATAGAACAAAAGGTAAATACTTTACCATTTACCTATTTATAATAAAAATCTTCTATCCATTCAGATTGTGTAATTTCATAATGATTTATGGTCAAAAAAATATATATTTTTATTAATCGATAAGTTTATATTTATTACTATATGTTAGTCAGCATTTTTCATATATCAATGTAGTACGCCTTATCGTCTTTATATGAAGATTAATTTCAGGTAATTGTTAATTTCGCTTAATTGTTAAGCAATAAGCGAAAGTAACATCGAAGTCGTACAGTGATTCCAGAAGAAACTATTGAGAAATATAAGACAAGCGGTGATGATGTTCGATTTGCGAAAAACATTGAAATACACGATTATCTGGGACAGCCAACCGTTCAAGAGTAGATAAGGTGATTCGGTAAGATGCAAAATGAGACAAAAAACGTGAGAACTGGCTGCACTTAACCTCATGAATAACAGCGAGAACGATAGGCGCCTAAAGCGGCTACATGTATTAAATCTGTAAGTTCTCCGAGATTTGAGGTGAATCAACTGCCTTAGGGTGTAGCATCGTCAAAATTCTTCGTTTATTTCGTTACTTACTTTTTTCTTTTGTTTTACTGTTTCTTTGTGTAATTGATAAGACTTTTTTTGGTGTTTTATTTGCTTTTTATGTTCTGAACTTTGGAATTTGATCAATGTTCCTTGGACTCATGTTTGTATGTACTTATTTATGTTTATTATACACATGTATACTATATAAGATATGTATACATTTACAGTTCTTTGAGGAATTTCTACAGAAACCTCTCTCTGCATGTCATTTTTTTCTTTTTGTATAATTTACTTATGGTTCCGATAAATTGGAACCGATTGACTTTTTAAGTTGAAAATTTAATGGTATCAATGCCCCATTTATAGAATTAATCTGACCAAGTTTGGTCACGGAGATATAAGGTGATTTAAGGCGAATACCGAACAAACATACGTTCATACAAACATTAACATACGGAAAATTTCCATCCGGTTTTTTTGGGTTTTTGGGTCCTTTAGGTGACAAAACGTCAAGATCCGGTGAAAACCGAATGTGCCCAAATTGAACCGACTACAATACTTTCCCTTCTACGGAAAAGTAAAAAAATTCTTAAAACGGTTTAATATAAACTTAAGTAATATTAATATAATTATTAATTAAGAAATATGGTATAGCTTCTTCTGTATTATCAAACTGTAGTGTTATTTTTCTATATTTCTCTAGAAATATAGAAACCTTAATACCTTAGTTTTGTTTGTATTATTCTTTTAATATTACCTCTCTTTTTTAGAGTGGTAATATTTCAAGCCGTTCCAAACAGATAAGTGATTAATTTATTTAAAACTATATTTTTAAATAAAATCTTATATTTCAGGTCTTATATATCTATTTTGTGTAATACAAAATCGCGTTCCTTTTTGTCATGTAAATTTTTATATTTGTTTTTTAAACTTTATTTTATGTAAATATTGTTTTGATGTTTTTATCGATCTCTCTTCTTTTATGCTGTTGAGAATGTAACCACTTCATTTTATGTCTTACTCCCTGAGCGATGTCGGGTTAAAGTCGAAGGTAGCGGGGAGGGGGAAAGAATCACGGGAAATCCCGAGGGGGTCTATCCGAGTAGGGCTTAGCCCCCCAGGTGCATTAGGGAAATTATTATGCGCTTCTAGTTGAGACGAAAGAGTCAAGTTGTACAACGCGGTGCGGGGGTGAGTTAGACTTTTTTCTATCGGTATCAAAATATTCTGTCTGTTCGGCTCGACGTCGTCTTGACTGTCATGCCTTAGCGCATACTACATAGCTCTTTTGTTCGCTTGTGAATTCTTTATCATAAACTGCCCTATTCCTGTATTCCCGTAGCAGTATCTCGTCCTGCATTTCTATGTTCCATAACCCCCACCCATAATGGCCTATATATCTCCTAATATGCGACAACCACTTCGATAGTTTCTTTTTGCCTTTAAATTGTTGCTAAGCCGTTACAGCACAAAAATATTACGATCTAACGTCGGAAACTGCGTTTCCTTTACAGAATTCAAACGGTCTACTTAGCAGAGAGAACAGAAATCACAAAATATACATCTAGATATTCGTTTCCTTTTATCTTAGGACATCAGTATTTTCTTAGAAATTATTTTTTTAAATGTACAATTACTTTATTCAACAAAAATATACGTCAAAAAAATATTTATAAATAATCCTATAATAAGTATAATTATAATATACAAAAATATATATATAAACAAAATTATATGTAATAATATAAATATAAATGATATTTAATAAATATTATGTAGAATAAATGAAAATATATTTGAATTTGAAATAAATTTTTAAAAAATTTTAAAAATATTAAATAGAATACCCCTTTATACCTTAATGATTGATACAAAATAAAATAATCTAACTAGTAATAGTAATAATATGCCTATATTTAAATTATAATTTAAAATATGGCTTTTAGACTGAATGGAAAATTAACCTGTACATTTAAATCTTCATATTTAAAGAACTTTTCTTCTAGACTTAAAAATTAAATTCCAGCCTTATCCAACAATTTTTTATACCTTTTTGTTAGAAACGTAGTTTAATAGTGAGTGATATTTCCAAGTCGTTAAATTAAACCACTACATGTTATACTGAAAAATAGGTCCTCGATTTGACCAGCGTGTATTTGTTTTTTAATATAAATGAAGCATTACTCATCCCTAAATGAGAACCTATTTTAATGATTCGTTTTTATTTCTAGATCTTATTCTGGTGGTTCTGCTATAAGGTTTCTCTAGATCACGATGTGATTATGGTATTCGACATAATTACGAGCTAAACAATAAATTTAGTTAGAAAATCTATGGTAATAAATAATAATACATATTTCTCTGCACTCCACAGGTATCTCGGCTTTGTGTTTCTTACCAACGGCTCATTTACATAAACGTTGTTTACAATAAAAAGACAGTCCGCCTTTTTATTGTAGCTCTATTCATTTTTTAAATAAAACTTTTTAAAAAATATTCAAATTCTTCTTTAAATTTTGGCTAACTGAATTTGACACAAAATTAAACTTTGAAAGTTGTTTTTAAGTTGGCATCGACATTTAAAAATTTTAATTTAAACAAAAATGTTAAAAAGTTTTACTTTTTTACATTTTACTTCGTTTTTTTAAAGTTGGTTTTATTTTTTCTCTTAAAGTTTGTTCATTTTTATATAAATTTTGGGCTTTTTAGTATGGTTAATTTTTTGAAGTCGGCTTTATTTAATGATAATTTTTTTTAAATAGGTTAAATGTAGTCATAGTTCGCATTTACTAATAAAAAAACGTTTTCATATAGTTTATTTGTATATATTAGAAAATTAAAATCAAATCTGTTATTTAATATATTTTTTCAATGTAGTCCATCTATGGACCGCGAAAAGTTATTGTTGGCTTGTTTTTTTTAATTCTTGAAATCCACTGAAATTGTCTCGAAATTTGTTCTGGTCTTGTGTTTCTTCATCGGTAATGTTTATTTCTTACATCTATCTTTCTTTTTAATTTTAATGTAATGATTACACATTTGTGAGTCATGCCTATAGCCTTAGAATAAGTAGGGAATGAACAAAACTGTAGTGTAATGAACATGCAGTATATGAACGATAAAAAAAAAATTAATTTGGCATAATTTTGAAACCATTAATCATTCATTTATCAAAATTTTCTCTTGTATTTCATTTATAGTTAAATGAGAACAGGTCGATTAAAAGCTAATACTTTTGGGTTAGGCAAGAATTCACTATTTTATAAATAAATTCTGTTGTGAATATTTTAGAATTCTATCCACATTACGTCTGATTAAATCACAGCCTCTCGTCTGGCTAGGCTTTGTAATAAATCATGGAAATAATGATGAGAAACAAGCCATTTTACAAATTGACAATTTATAATACCGTAAACACACCAGAATCTGCATTCATCTTTGAAATTTACTTCGTGGAATTCCATTTAAATTTCACAAAAATTCAAAATAAGAAACATTGACTGAAAAAAAGTATTTTTAGTTGTAGATTTATGATACGAAACATTTTTTAAAGATTCAAAATTATATGAAAGATTTTTAAGAACGGTTACATCTTTTGAGTATATTTCACTATAATAAATAATGGGTACTGTTTACAAAATATGGGTATCTATTCCTTTACACCCGTTTCGTAGTTAAATATCAGTGGATTTAAAAGAAGTAAAATTGTAAATAAAAAAGCTAAAAAAATTATTTAAAAATTTGTATAATAATACTCACATTTAGTCACAGACACATGGTCGCACTATAACAAGCGAAGTATGTCGAGTCGGGCAAAACTCAGACACTGTGCTGGACAGTTGTGCTACCGAAGACATTGTACGCATCAGAAACTACTATATTTGGAGCATCAATCATCACAGAAACAGAAAAAATAGAACGGAAAATACTTAGAAACATTTTTGGAGCAGTACGTAGAGATGGCATATGGATGAACAGACCGACCAGGGAATTATATGAACGAACGGACACACTTTCAGGCATGAACAGAAAACACAGAATTACATTCCACAGGAACGTGCACCGAATGAACAAAGACTCATGAAGAGGGCCTTTGTTGTAATGACCAACTCGATCAATTACGAAATAGAAGAAGACCTAAGACAAGCAAGGATCGACAGGGAAATGATGAGAGAAAGAAGAAAAGTTAGAAATAAAATTATGAACACAAAATTTGAAGTGAAAGAAAAGAAGAAAATAGGAGCAAATTGCACACAAAGGAAACAGGAACACAGTCAAAGAATGAAGAGATTTGGGAAGAAGAAAAGAAGAAAACAACTTACGATCACATAATCATGAAACATTCAATTTCAATTACTGTCCTTAAGGGCAAAAATGAATAATAATAATAATATTTACATTTACCACTTATATTAAACAACATCTGCAGCTACGTCAGGCCTGGTAAACTGGTAGCAGTGATTGAATTCGCCTATATATACACACCCAGACCTGGCAAACAAAACAAAATAATGCACATTTTAGCTGTGAAATACATAGTAAAGTTTGTTTTTTTATTCCAGCTTGGACTGTTCAATAAAAAAAACGTTTTTGATTTTTCTTTTTTATAAGATGAAAAATATTTTGTAGTATTTCATAAATATTGATATACATTTATTTATTTACTTAACCTATATATACTTTTTTTTTAAATTTTATATTAGGTTTTTGTATTTTTATCTATTTTTAATAGTATATCTTGTATATCTAGGATTGATAATGGTTGTTTGTCAGCGGGAAATGAGCATCCAATTATAGATTTTTAGTTTTTTGTTAATATTCTTGAGCATTCCTTTTATTCTACCTTAGTATTTCTTTATATATAAAAATAAAAGAGAGAAAATAAAAAAATTATTTGAAATGAAATAGAAATAGTATCGTACAATATAAAAGTAAATGTTATTCTTTATATATATATATATATATATATATTTTTTTTTTTTTCAAAGTAAATAAAAATATTGACGGTTCTTTTATCTTAAAAATTATGGAAAATTTAGCGCTGTTAATGTCAGCACGAAACTCCCTCGTGTGATAGTAAACATTACGGACAGTAAGAGTCTTAAAGAAAGCAAAGTGGATCACATCACAGGGGAGCTTAACGCACGTACGCGTTGATACTCTCACAAGCAACCGAGGGACGAATCCACGATACCTCGTTATTTTTTCTTACTCATCTTCTTGTTCCACTTCATCTTGATATAAATAGAACCCATCATCATAATCTAACTTGATATTGCTTACTAGAATTTTTTTTTTAAATCGTATATTTTTATTTAAAACAAAAGATATCAGAATAAAAATTTTATATAAGCTTTTATCATAAAAGAAAAATTTTATGTAAGCTTTTATCTTATAAATATAAGTTTCTAGAAATACATCGGTAATGTGTAATGTTTTATAGTAACAAAAAATTGACAATTGGAAATCCAGAAAGGAACAAATGTTGGAAGAAAAGAAGCTTACAAAACTGGTAGATGATAAAAAATATACCCGTAGCGCCGATTACAAAAAGATAAAGAGTAAATAAAAATTTTAAAACTATCACTTTACGTTTTAGTGCAGTTTTTGAATCTTATTTTCTTCATCATCATCACGATTATTACATCATCACGGTTATTTGCTCTGAGACATGTTCGTTGTACCATGTCCATTTCCATTCTCTTCTACTTCCAGGAAAACATTTGATAGCTCCATTTCCTCTTTTTACGTAGGGTGATCTTTCTAGCACTGTTTTAATCAACCTTCTGTTAAATATATGCCAGCCAATTAGCTTTCCCACTCTGAATTAATCTACAAGTAATTAAGCGTTCTATTCTCATTTTTCTCCTCCTTAGCCTATTTATTTTTCTTTTTGTTTGTCTATTGAATTTTCTTTAATCTCCTTCATAACCCAAATTTCAAATGCCTTCTTTTTTGTATTTTTACCTTCCTTTTGTATCCTTATTTCACATCCGTACACCAGTACACTCCAAATATAACATTTAACAAGACAATTCTTCAAATTAGACTACATTTAACCACATATTTCTTAACCACATGTTTCTTTCTATTAAAATTTCCTTTAACGTTACTATTCTAGTTTTTATTTGATCTTAACTTTTGTAATATTCTGTTACCATCCATATCTAAGATCTTTACCTCCAGTGTTTTATTTGATCTATTCTTTACTTCTTTTTTATAAACATTCAACCGCTTATCAATTTATAACCTCTTTACTTTTGTTTTTTAACATTCATTTTCAATCCATATTCTACTATATCTTGTAGTTTTGAAATCATCCGGTGAATATTCTGTGCTTCATCTCCTAAAACACTGACTCATTTGCACGGAATTTATTTTTCTTTTACTAACGTTCATCCCTTTATCGTGTTTTAAGGTATATTTGTATTTTACCATACTTTCAATATGCATGCAGACAAGGTCAAAAATAAACAGTATTCTTGCCTTACTCCTCTTCCAAGGTTAAACTACAAATGTTTTGCATCCTCTATAAAAGAAGCTGTTTTTTTAAGTAGCTTTCATCAGAAAGTTACTTATTGTAATCGGTACCATGATTCGACTTCCGTAAAATTTCGACATATGTTTGCGTTTCACATCCGCCAGACAACAAAACCACCGTCAGCTCAAAAGTTTATATATATATATATATATATATATATATATATATATATATATGTATATATTTCACTTTCTTGTGGACACGATAACTGCCGTAATTTTGCTCCAATCACTTCCAAATTGTTCCTTAAATATAACTCATCAAAAAATCTCGGTCGAGTTCGTTAACGGTCAAAATCGGACTATGGTGGTGGAAATGGGGGACTTTTTCGAAAAAAAAAGTATCGCTATAACTTTCTTATTAAGTAAAATATCGAATTCGTTTAAAGTTCCTACAGTTCTTTGGATAAAGGCCTAAAACTTATCTAAGTAAAGTTTTTTATATCGCCAACCATTGGCCCACGGGGTTGAAAACATGGGGTTTTGAAGACAGAAAAGAATCATAGCTCCCTTAATAGGCACAGTATCGAGTCGGTTTAAACTGATCGTTAGTCCTCTAAACATTACCTAAAACCTTAGTCTGAATCAATTTTTGATATGTCCAACTCTTACGGCAAGGGATGACCAAAATGTTACTAGAATTGTAAGAAGATTGGGCTTGTCATTTTCTAAACACGTGAAACTTTTTTCACATGCAACCATTGTCGTATTGAGTAAATTTGAAGTTTTTCTTAACTTTAAGGTGGAAATCTTTTTTATCCCCTACTTAGCACCAATGAAATCTATCTCCGCCTTCCGCGTACCGAAAGGAATTTTTTTAATTGTACTATTAAAACAAGGATAGTCCTACAAATCTTTAGATAAACTATTGTTTTCTAAAAAACTTATTCGCAGTAAACATAAAGATCAAAAGGTTTAGATCTTGTTAAAAATAAAAAATAAAAATGCTGGGAAATGAAGTTTTAATCACGACAATTAAAATTATTCAAAGTTGTTTTCAAAGGATATTTTCAATATTCTTATTACTTTTTTATCTTAACTTTTAATAATAATTTTCTTTAAGTATCACTATAAAATCTAACACAGTTGTAGGACTATCTTGTCCCGCGGCTTTTTTCTGATACACAGTTTACATGCACACACAACTTAATTAAAAATATTTATCAATTTATTTAAATATAATATTTTTTTTTGTTTATTTAATTCAATGATTATAATTAAAGCACGTGCGCTTACCGTATTTCATTCACCCGAGTATGGAGGTACTAGCCGTCACTTTAAATACTTTTTTACATTTTAAATAATATTAATTTCTTTAATTTTACCGCTCACCTGTGACCTCAAAACATAGCAGACGACTACCACATCTATACGCCAGTGCTACTTTAGCATTCATTGAGGTGAAAGGATAGTATAGCCACTTAGCCAGTGGTTTATTTAGAGAATTTTTTGGGTAGGGGTGCGATTTTGCAAAAATTATTTTTTGGAAATATTATTTTTTTAATTTTTAATAAATATGCTTAAGAAAATAAGATCTTAATTAGGCGAAATCTCGAGATGATGGTATTCCTGTACAGCCTCACCCTCTTGACCTTTTAAGTTAAAAATTTAATTAATAGCCTCAATGTCCCATATATAGAAGTAATCTGACCACGTAAAAATCTGTTTATACATCCTTTCTTCCTAAGAGGTTAATTATATAACAGGTAACCGAGGATATAGTAACTACGTCAAAATTAAGTAATCTGCACAGAACAGAAATTATGTAATCCATATTCAGTATACTTTTACTTTCCCGTCTAATGCTTCAGCTGAGCTATAGTTGTAGAAGGGAAAATATTGTAATTGGATCAATTTTGGGTATATGCGGTTTGCACGGAATCTTGATGTTTTGACACCCTAAGAAACCCAAAAAAACCAAAAAATCGGATGGAAATTTTCCATGTTCGTATGTACGTGTGTGTATGTGTGTGTTCGGTGTTGCACTAATAATTCCAGAACTACTAGACCGATTTTGACCAAATTTGGTCAGATTACTTATGGGGCACTGATGCCATTAAAAATCGGTCCAGTGGTTCTGGAGATATAAGGAGTGCGACGCTGAACACACACAACTTTCCTTCTAAAACTGTAGATCTTCTATAGCGTTCGCTAGACGGGAAAGTAAAAATATATTGAATATGGATAATATAATTTCTGTTTTGTGCTGATTACTTAACTTCGACATAGTTACTATATTCTCATTTACCATTTTTATAATTAATTTCTTAGAAAAAAATGACGTATAAACAAATTATCTATTATTTATTTATCCTTTCTTCCGCTTCATTTGATATTGAATATATTATACCTAAACCTGATATAAACACTATTAATGTATTTTTGGACTTAGAATGATAAAATTTGATATTTTTTGTTATTTAAATGAAAGGTCATATGTATTACACCAGCACGGATCGATTTCAGATACTTGTGGCGATAATCTTTTATGAATATATTTACTTTATTTAATAGTACATTTTTTTTTTTTACTGTATTTTTAATATTACCATATAGCCACACCATTTCTTTTATAATTGTCTTCAAGTAGATGCTGAATAAAGCTACGTATGTAATTACCTACTACATGTTTAATAAATCTGTATTATTAATTGTGGCCAAACCCATTCTGTTCATATTTTAATTTTAAAAGATGTTATGTTAAATTTAAAGAAGGACACTATTATTACTCTGTAGTATTATTAACAAGGATGCTACGAAAATAGAAATAAAGCGTGGTAACTTGTAAATATTCTAGTCTAGAAAAATCTAAGGATAATTTTTTTACCTTTCCTTTGATGCGAATTCTTTCTACTTCGTCAAAATTCACGATTCACAGGAAGTAGTGACGATGATTTTTATAATTGAGTGTTTTTTAATGCAGCTTATTATCTGCGATGGCGAATCTCCTTAATTAATTTTGATATATTCGCTGTTAATTGACCGTTTACAACCAAATGTAATCAAAAGTGTTTACATAGATTTTGCGAAGGTCGGTTGAGTGAATGAACGTAATATTGTCTGGATTTACTAGATTAGAAAACCACAAATATTGATGCTTTTATTAGCGTTTCTAGACATATGCATATATCCAAAATTATTCTATATGCTGAAGGTAATCTGATAGTGTTGATAAAACTAGTTTTGTTAAGAATGTACAAATAGTATCAAAGAAAAAATGAATAAAATATTTTCCGGTGTTTATTAATAATGTCTTAATTTAATTTAAATTTTTAAATTAAGTGCAGTTTTTTAAATTTGATATATTTGAATTTATCCATTTAACCCTAAAAATTGTCACTGCCCTTATCATTTATGTTCACAGATCAGACTAATTATGGGAAAAAATTTTATTTATATTGATACTATGTAGCTACAATTTAAAATGTGAAATAACATTTTTAAACGTAAAAAACATTCATATATAAAAATAATTTCTGCGAGTTATTTATATTCCGTAATATAGGACACATGCCACGTAAATAATATCCTTAGATTCAAAATAAAAAATTATTTTTTTGTCGATGAAATGAGGTTGTTCTTTAATTGAACTATACTGTATTAGTAAATAATTGAATTTAATTTATCTTGTTTTTCAAATAAAACATTACGTCGGTTTTTCCTGTATAATTTTAACACTAAAAAAGGCCTTTACAAAAAGAGTTCTGATGAGTTGTCAGAGTTTTTCCTTTTTCTTTTTTTGTAACGTTCCGATGAAAGAATGTACAGATTAAACAAACAAGTTTGTTAATATTTAATCATTATGAGAATAAAGAGGTGGATGGTTTTATATTTGTAAAATGTATGCAGATGAAAATTGGTTGAAATTTAGGTGATAAATCTCTGTGAATTATCTAATGGAAAATTAAATGAGCCGAGGGAGATCGGGGTAAATGAATGCGCAAGAAGGCAGAGTGAAGAGCGGAGAGGGTCGGAAAGGTGTAGTGTTGTATCAAAGGGCAAACTGGCGGCTGAGAGGGCGGCAGCAGCAGCAGCAGCACCAGGAACAGCATGAGATCGCCATTTTAATTAGATAACGCCTGTGTGGGATTATACACTATGCAGGGTCCGGTATACCCGGTCCCGTGTAACGGTGGTCCGGCGGTCAAGCAATATTAAGTGAACCAACTAATAGCAATGCACGTAACAAAGCTGCCCTTGGGACGAACACACCGAACGGTACTGTACGCGGCGTACCAGGCGAAGCTCATTACTCAAACAGCCCCCCGTTCGTTATACACCTTTACCCCGCTTTTACATTTCATCCCCCCTCGCTTGCCCGCGTTCAAAACTACAAATCTCACCGACAACCCCTATCTGACAGAGATTAACAAACATTATTACATCAAAACATACCTCATATCTCTCTTATTATCATTATCATTAAATTTATCTACCTTATTATTAGTTTATTACTTTAACATAAATTGGATTCTTGTGATAAATTTTGAAAAATATTTAAGTTACACATTTTTTTATTAAAATAAGCATCTGTATTTTTTAAAATAAATTTCGTAGATTATTACCGGTGGCTTAATCTACTTTAGATCCTGGAAAAGAATTTAATGAGATAAATTGCTTCTTTTAATTACACTATATCGATTCACCAAAAGAATTAAAAATTTAGTGTTAGCTCTGTAAAACAGACCTGCTTCCTAAATAGTTTATCGCGTTGTTTTAGATCCGTTAATTTCAGTTTGATAGAGGTTTATAAGTGTTAAATAATATCCAAAAACTGTTACGGTAAGAGTCTCGCAGATATCATTTCTTTCGCTCAAAAAAAATTTCTGTAATATAAATAAAACCGTTTTTAAAAAAATGATATTAGTATCAAAAGAGGTAAGACAATACATTTATTTTATTAAAATCTGTTATTAATTCAGAATTTTCTTAGATAAAAATACATGTTAAATATATAATAGATATTCAATAATAGATAATAAACAATGTTTAAACGCTCCATATAATAAGTAAAAAATAGCAAAATTTGTTACAAAACTCTTACCGGCCCGATTTCATTTATATAAAATAGATATCACATTTACAGAAATAATACAATTCTTATGATTATTCGTTGTTTAAATGAAATCGGGCCGGTAAGAGTTTTGTAACAATTTTTTCTATTTTTTGCTTATTATATGGAACTTTATTTATTATCTATTATTGTATACCTATTGTCTATTGCATATAATTAACATGTATTTTTTTTAAACAAAATTTAAAATTAATAACAGATTTTGATAATAGAAATGTAGTGTCTAACCTTTTCTGATATCAGTATGATTTTTAAAAACAGTTTTATTTATATTACAGAATTTTTTTTTTGAGCGAAAGATGATATCTGAAAAACTCTTTCCGTACGGTTTACAATTTCATTAAACAGTTTTTTTGGATTTCACTGCCTTTGTAAGGTTATTCTTTTATTTTTTTATGGATTTATTATTCAAATTTATTCCCTTTCGAGAACAAACAAATATACATTCTTTGAATTTCTCGGCCAATTTTTTTTTTTGTTGATAGTCATATCAACAAAAGGCGATTAGACCTTTCCAGGTTATCTGATAGAAGAACGTACTTTGACTTGGTTTTCTTTTATAGAGCTCTGCACAATAAACTTCCGACGCGTTACCATGTTGTCTTGCGGAACCAGGCCAGATCGGTGAGGTCTTTTTGGCAATTTGTGACGCCGGTTGGTTCCACCGTGTCTCCGATTGAGCGGTGTACCAGTGTTGCAGTGGAGTTCCAGGATAAGCTAAGCTTTTGGGAAGATGAGGCAACCTTCGTGAAAAATTTGAGAGGGTTACGTGGCGATGGATTATTGTCCTTGGTGTAATGCTCACTTTCATGATTTTAAAATTATTGTTGTTTTTTAAGGATTATTGCTTATAACTTGTTTTATTTGGAATGTATTAGTAATATTGTGTTTTTGTTTTTGTATGTTTTCATCTATGTGTTTTTATTATCACTCCATAGCTACCGTTTTTAAAGTTCTAATTATTATTTTTTTTGTATTTGACTGTATAATTGTTATTATTATTTTTGTTCTTGTGTTTTGAATATTGTATTTTTAATTTGTATGTGGGTTGTTGACTTGTGGCTGTTCTTTTGTGACTTTATGTGATATTGTGCAACATATAAAGGTTTTGTATAACTGTTCTGTTGCACAAACAAAGCAAATAAAATTAAAATAAAAATTATTATAAAACAATAAAATTATTATTATTATTATTATTATTATTAAATGAATTTTTTTCTATTTACCCATCAATTAGTTCAAATAATTCTGATAGTAAAATAAAAACTTTACCAATCGAATTTATTTCTGTTTTACGTAATAAATCTTAGTTACTACATTTTCAACACTTCCCCACTATTCATGTTTTTTGTGTTTTATTAGCAACTATAATCTTTTATAAAGTAATACTTTTCTTTATTTTTTAAATGAAGTGATGGGAATTAAAAAAAACATTGTTTCATCTTCAGTACTTTCAATTACATAAGAGCATTTAATATTAAAGCAAGCAGTAGAATATTTTCTTTTAAATTTTATTATTCTAAGTACATTATCAATCATGTTTTTGTACGTTATTTAGTACTATCAAGTACTGCTACCTACCGGCGCGATTCGTAAACTCACCTTTTTGAGGAAAAAGTGACATATTCGAGTCCCACGGTTCATCAAATTGAAGAAAAAAACCGTTGTCCAACAAAATTCGAGGTATTTTTTTGAAAATATTCTTTATTACAAATCTAATTGAACTGAAATATAATGTTTCATGCTTATTTTTTTTATTTTTTCCCCATTTTCATTTCACTTTTAGGTTAGGTCATGTTTAGAACTGTAAACAAAGTTAATTGACTTCGCTGTGCCGTCCAGTTGTGCGGATTCCATCAGCAATGTTCTAACAAACATCTTGATACTGGATGTACTCAATCAAGTATTAGGAAGTTTTATCATTAACTTAAAAAAAAATCGATCTGTTCATCTACAATTATATCCTTACTTAGAGAAGTAGATCATTATTGAAAATTCTTATTTTTTATTAGCAGAATTCTGAGCAAAAGATGAAACTGATTTTCCAGAAGAGCAAAACCGTAAAACTGAAGGAAAAGTAAAACCGTACGTATACAGATGAGATGTAAAGAAAGATGAATTTTTTTTTTGAAGAATAAGAATGAAGCTTTTTGGAAAAAAAGAAATTTGAGCTACATAAACGTGATCCTTAGAAGTCAGATCGAAAGAAAAAGCAATCAACTAGATAAATTTCAGATCAAAACAGAATATTATTGTTTTTTTTAATAGTTCTGTTATTTCTAATTTTACAAGTTTATCATTATTTTTATTAGATTTTATTTACGTTGAGTACTATGACGGGTACTCCTCGCATCTTATTTAATTTCTTGTTGTTCCTTTTCGTAGAAGCTTTTAATAATCCTGTCACAAATACTTCCAGTTTATTATTTACTCATAATTCCGTAATTATAGGTATTTTAAATCATTTTTTTTTATTTTTACAAGTTTCCGATCGTTGTTTCTGATTAGTTTTTATTTATAACTAATGGGTTTTTTACTTTCACTTCATGAGGTGACCCCATTTTGTTTTTTATTTGTTGTACGCCATACATGAAAAATTCTTATCCCTTTATTTTATTTTTTTACAGACCTCTTCCAAAATGTCGTTAATTTTTTCCGTTAGATAGATTTTGTTGTCGTTTATTCTTCCAGCGATAACTTAATTGGCACTTTTCACAAAAAATAACACAAACACACAAAAATCTCTCTCTCTCTTTCTATATAAAAATATATATACATAATAGCAATGCACATAACCCAACTGCCTTTGGAACAACACATTGAAAGGTACTGTACGTAGAGTACCACCTCTTTTTTTTAATATTAATAAGCCAAGCATTATAAAAAATCGGCTTGATCTGTACACCGACAAGAATCTCTAGAAGTAACCAATTTGTTTAAATAAACAAACAAATTTTTTTTAAGAAACGGTGTATTATAAACTAGCAAAAAAATTTTAGATATTTCAATCTAATTAGTTTATAATTATCCGTTAATCGTGAAAACATTTTTTTGTGTCAATCACATCTTCTTTATTATCGTACAAATAATATCTAACAGTACACCTCACTTCAAAAAACCACACAAATAGTCTCAGATAATCCACTTTATAATGTCATTAATGTGTCTCACTTTTATAATCATAAAAATGAATCTACAAAGATGAACTTGGCGATTTATAAAAACCCAACAAGATTTGGAAACCGCATTTAGAAAAGATAATTACACTTTTTGGACACATGATCCGAGTAAATCCAAAAAGACGCTAAACAAAGTTTTGAAAAATTTTAGGAAATAAAAACCCAAACAGGATATATAAAGCAAAATTAAATTATAAATAAAAGAAGAAGACTATTTGGATGGAATGAAGTTTAGAGAAATAATTTATAAGGCAAAAATGATTGTAGAAGAAGGAATAAAGTACACCAGAAGAAGAAAGCGGATGGAAAAAAATTTTGAAAATAAAATAACATTTTTATTGCTGCCAGACAATGGGTCTCGTAACAGTTAAATACAGGGAATACTAAAATGAAGGGTGGTGTCATGTAATTAAATTTCTATAGTTTTGGTATATTCGCTTATTTTTCATTAAAAAAAATGCAAAACGTGCCGGGGTAGTGATCTAGTAATTTAATCATGATTAAATAAATAAAATATCGAACAATTGTAATACGGTTATAAAGTAAGGTACTCCCACTGTTAGTATTCGACATCTAATGGTTGGTTAATTTTAAGTACCAGTTGCTGAAAAATTCTTCTAGTTTACAAGAAATATAATATAAAACGTTTGGTTATTAATTTAATTTTGAAACGTTCTAATCAGAAAACATTGACAATTTCAAAACAAATTACGATGTGGGCGGATTCGGTGAACATGTATTTTTAATACGGTAAGTCTAAACGTTTGGCCAATTTTATTGAAAAACAGCTAAAAAAATTTCCGTTAGTACTCTAACGATAAAAACCTTTTATCTAAATATTAACGATTACAATCAATGATTTTTTACGATTAACAGTAATTTTACGATTCTGTATTAACATTACGATTTATTTTAACAGAAATTTACGATTGGTTGTGAAAAATCTTATATAAATAATAACTATTAATTATTTATTTACGTAGTAACAACAGGCTTACACCTTTTTACAGTTACTAGATGAATCTTGTAGCGTGTGAAAAATGTAATGCCTAACCGGGATTCAAACCCGGGACCTCCGGATGAAAGTCCGAGACGCTATTACTCCGCCACAGATAATAATGAAATATCGGTCAACTATAATTATACTAACGCTAATTTCTTATTAAATATTTCACCAATTTATAGACCAAAAAATGAAATTCTACTACAAATAACCAAGTGAATTTGTGTACCGGCAAATACTACTCGCCGCTACAATTTGTATTTGACGGCTGAGTATCCTGATTTACCGAATACGTTCTTTTTTGAGCATATTTAAATACATTCCTCATTGAAAATTCTCCATCTGTAAACAACTAAAAATAGCCTGACTAGCAGCTACATCTTCAAAATCTAGGTATAATCTGAATAAAATGTCATTATAAATAAGCTTCTTTCGTAACCAATGATTGAATTTTCAATGATCTATCTAATCGTGGTTAGACCACGGCTAACTTATAGATGATGTCTGAAAAATGAATAGAATGAGGCGATTCATAAATTTATTAGTAAGAGCTACTGCTATTGCAAATAACTCAGTATTACTGTTTATACTTCCTTGTTCGAAATAAAAGAAGTATTGGGATCGCGAAAAATTTCGCTTTTAAGATTTCAACGGAAATATCCATTTTGACCATCCCTGAATCCATTTTGACTAGTTTCGGCATGACATCTGTACTTACGTAGGTATGTATCTCGCATAACTCAAAAACGATTAGCCGTAGGATGTTGAAATTTTGGATTTTGGACTGTTGTAACATCTAGTCGAGCACTTCCCATTTAGATTGCAATCGACTGAACCAAAAGTGTCCAAAAAAGCCCAAAATAAAAAAAAATGGATTTTGGACTTTTTCTTGACTGCAGTAATAAGTCCTTATTGAGATCTTTTCAACAATATATCACAAGTGGTACTTATTTTCATTGGTTCCAGAGTTATAGCCAAATAAAACTTTAATTGATGAAATTTTTGGATCTTACAAGAAGAATGCACATCGGTTCAATCCGATTTCATGTCCTTTTATTTATTTTTTTATCTTTTTTTTTATTTAATTTAAATATATTGATTTATTAACTTTAATAATTTATTTTATTAATTTATGTACTTTAATTTTAAAAAAATGTGTATATGTACATTAATAGACGTACAAGGAAGTCATATGTTGTCCAGATCAGATTTTTTAATTATGTAAAGAAATATAATGATACTGAGTACTGAAATATTGAGATTATTTCAATAGGATAAAAAAAATCAGAATGACGTCACGGAATGAGTGACACACTGCTATTAAATCTTTTGGGAATTGTACGAGTATATTGTAGGGGGTTGAAGAATAAACAGCGGCAGTTGCATTACAGCTAATCACTACATTATTCAATTACAACGGCCGCCGTCATCGTTGTACCCATATCTACATGAACTTCTTTTTTTTCATTTTTAACTTTATTCTTACCATGTTACAAAATAGTAAATCATTTTATAAAATAGTGTAACGCTAATGACAGATTCAAATCTAATTGTGAATACTAATGACTTTATATGATTTAATTACATATTTTTAAAAATAGAAACATTGTTAAACCAAAAATTAACCAAAAAATTTTATAAGGATCACATGAATGCAAAATACGTGCTACCGCGCATAATATAATATGTAGAAATTTGCTGGAAAGTTAAGTGTTTTTTTTTTTTTGTAATGATTAATTTACCACATAAACTCACAGATGGGCTTGTGAGTGGGAATGTGGAATGGAAATTTAGTAGCGTATGAAAAATTCTATGCCTGGCTGGAATTCGAATCCGGAGTCTATCGAATGAATTGTTGAGATGGTACCTTAATAAATTTTAAAAATGCATATTTACCTTGCCAGTTAATATAACCTTTTTTTTTGTTATTATAACCTTTTCAGTTATTTTAACTTTTTCAGATATTATTACAACTATCTTGTTATGTACACAGCTTTCAGTTCCTCTAGGTTTTTTCCCAACCATCAATTCCTTTTTGTTATTTTAATAACGCATTTAACATGCGTGAATAAGAATTATATATTTACGATCAACGGTTGGAGCTATCTTTGAAATCTCTGCTAGATAAAACTGCAACAGATAGATTTTCTTAAAAATAGGTTACAATATAGTAATATCGTTTTTTTCTAATTTGACTTTGAAGTTAATCTCGGGACCATACTCATTTCATTTGCCAAATAACTATAAAGATATTTCTTTAAATATTGAAGCGCTTAATGTTGTGTGTTAATTGTAGTACTGGTGTTTGGATTTGATTATTCGTGATCTGTACAAAGAGTTTGCGTAATTAAAATTGTATTAATACATTTACCATTTTTCTACGTTTATTTTCGTTTGTGTTGATTATTTTTCATACGTAAATTTTTTTCTTCATGTTTATGTGTGCATTGTCTTTTTTTCAACGAGTTGGTTTGCAAAAGTAGATTCAGATGTAAAGTACTTTTATGAAGTACTTTGTATCGTTTTGAAAAGCTGGTTTAATAATTTTGCTATATTTCAGTATGAGCAGCTAAATTTTTAAACCCAACTTCTTCAAGTCGCAAACATTATAAACATGAAGCACATAAACATAAATAACAACTCCTGAAAAACATAATGTAAAAAATTAAAAATAAAAACTAGACAATTAAGAAATCTTAAGTATATAAAACATTAAAAAATAAAAAAAGATAGTTTTTATCACACGTTTTACTTCGAACAATCCCTCAAAACCTAATGTAAACACCTGTACAACATTCAATGCTCCGAACGACAATAGTTTGATAAAGCGAAGGCTAGCTCAGAATCAAGTACATTTTATTTTAAAATAAAATATACTGTAGTCAATTTAAAAATTGTTTTATCATTTTTTTTACCATTATTAGGATAATCTATAAGTCTTATTTGTTTTAATCATAATTTAATTACTTTTCAGGCTAAATAGTTGTAACAGTATCCAACAAAAGGAAAAGAGCTCTAATCAAATATAGAATGTCAGGTTTTTCCAGATTTTGTCGTTTCATGACCTCTTCTAAACGAAAGTCAAAATTTTAGCATTGAAAAATTCAAGAAGGATGCATCTAATGTACGTATTATGAATCTACGTCGACTTTGTTTATTCCTTGATAATTCCAGACTGGATAAACCGATTTAGATGAAATTTAGAACAAAGATTTTTATATATAGGACATTGATCTCGTTTAATTTTGATCATAATCGGTCAAGGGATTCGGGAGATACGAAATTATGGGTCCGTATCTCAATCTTCAGTTAAAGGATTGGCAAATTTTTAAAATAATTTAATGCCCTTAGGTAGATATATACGTTCTGCCGGCATCCATAGCGCGAGTGTTACTGTCTCGGCCTTTCATCTGGAGGTCCCGAGTTTGAATCCCGGTCAGGCATGGCATTTTCACACAGGGTACAAATCATTCATCTCATCCTCTGAAGCAATACCTAACGGTGGATCTGGAGGTTAAAAAAAAAGTAGATACTTTCTGATTGTGTTTGGCCTTATTCAAACCCATATAAAGAAGTTGTAGCTCTCTTACGCTGTCACATACTTGTACTAATTAGATGATTTTATTCCATTTCATTACTACATTACTATATCACTTTGGTTATGTACTTGGGCAATTTCATTCAGGGATAGTAAGGGTTTTTATTTGGTTTTTCAGTCGGATTTCTTGGTATCTTTAATTTGGATTAATCGATTATTATGAAAATTTGTACAATGATTTCTGAATACGGTTCATTGATATTATTTAATTTTACATTCAGTTAGTCAAGGGGTTAGAAGATACGGTCACCATGGGTCCCGTATCTCAAAGTTTTATTCAAAGAGTACAATTTTATTTTTCCGTTTAGATAGTGCTATAACAGAGCTATAGCTCTAAAAGGGAAAGTATTGTAATCGGTCCAATTTGGATATATGCTGTTTTCCACAGGATCTTGACGTTTTAACACCTAACGAACCCAAAAAAACCAAATAATCGGATGGAAATTTTCCGGATGTTTATGTTCGTTAGTACGAGTGTGTGTTCGGTATAAGCCTCTAAATCACGTTATATATCCAGAACTACTGGACCGATTTAGACCAAACTTGGACAGATTACTTCTAAGTATAAGGCATTGATGCCATTAAATTGTCAACTTAAAATATGTAGGGGGTGAGGCTGTAGAGTAAACCTCAAAACAAGATTCGCCTAATTAAGGTTATACTTTTTTAGAGACATTTGTGAACATTTAAAAAATAATAATATTTGCAAAAAATTTTTTTTGCAAAATCGCACCCTCGTCACAAAAAAATGCTCTAAATTACTGCTATATTGCGACGTCACAGGTGAGCGGTTGAATTAAAAAATCGGATGTGGACAACACATGACTTCGTTGTACGCCTATTAAATTACATATGCACATTTTTAAAAGTACGTAAAATGTTATTTCACTAATAACCTCCGATTTTTTTTCATAAATATATGAATATTCCGGAATGCGGCTTTTAGCCGCGTGACGGGGAAAGCCCTACTGCTATGTTTCAGCTTATTTTTGTATATAATTGTTTGCTTTCATACTTACTTACTTCATTGTTTCACCGCTTAATTTTCCTCCTAAGCAGTAATATGTCAATGCCGAAGTTCTTGATAACCAGAGTTGTATCATTTTCCTGGAAAAGCCGGGAAAAACCAGAAAACCGATACTTCTTTGCCGGTTTTCCCCACTGATTTTTAAATAATCTGTTTAATTTATATTATTTATTGTAATATTATTAATATTTTTTTTTTCTTAATTACATAAAATAAATATGACTATTTTATATATTAATAACAAATTACGAACTTTATATCTTTTACGGTCATAATAAATGTTAAACAAAATTATTCATATTTTTTTTAGAATAATTATATTTTAATTTATACACAGTTTACCAGCAATAATTACAACAGATTTATAATTTTAAATCTACATACTACATTAATATAAACACTATACATTTTATAATATTTTTTTTAATTTATTGAACTTAATTTTAATAAAATTAAAAATTTAAACATAGAATTTAAAGGATATATTTCGTTAATATAACATCTAATAAAAAAAATCTTTGCGCATAGTTTATGACAAGCTTTAAAGTTATAAAAATATACACCGTAAAAACAGTTAAAGTCGTTTCTCATTGACTGACATCAAATTCGTTGCTCGTTCACTACTACCCCTTTCTTATTACGGTAGTGCAGGAGTTGTCGCCGTTGGCAGATATTTTAAACGTCATTACATCACCCTTCTACGGCTGATTTATACCCCACTTCACTTTAACTATAAACATGATAATTTGTTTTTTATCCAATATTGGCCTCTAGTAATTTGTATACTACATGATTGAATTTACAAGATAAACAGTGAAAGTGTATTGGTTTGTATTACTACTGGTAGTATTATGATTATGCATTGTAGGCTACATCTGCTTATATTTGCCGTTTCTTTGATCTAATAAATTAAATTAGCTCTTCACTTTACTAGGATAATCCACTCACCCCTCGTAACAATTACTGAAACCCATTGGTAACTTTTACTCTATATGTTCGTTGAATATACTTTCAATTTATAGGCTTTTGCATGTCGGGGGTTGCGCGCGCGCGCATGTTTGGCATATTTTTCTCCTCAATCTTTGATGAACATCTCTTTAACCCTTTCTATTTTGTGATTATCGCCTAGCCTCAGCAATTATCTTTTTGATAGATTCTAATTTTTGCCTTCCTTTATTGTTTCACGTTTCTTTTAGCTTATTCAATTCCTTGTAGAAAAAAAGTTACTAATCCTGGATCCTTTAATGTATGACCTTTTTACAACATTCTTTCAAAAACATTTCTCTTTTTCAGTTTATATTCAACGTCTTCGTTTCGTACTTTACCAACTCACATAATTCTTTCTGTAATATTACATCATAAAAGCCTCTATTCTTTGTTTTTCTAGGTTTCTTATTGTTTATATCTCTACCATATAATAGTGTACCCAGAAAACCGAATAAAAAAAAGAGTTAAGTTGTAAAATTTGTTGAGGTTTTTATTCTGATTATCTTTATTGATTTTTTATTAGGATTTTTTGGGGTTTCCTTTCTGAATTGTGATAAGAATCTTTTATGAATTTTTATGTAATTTCTAAATTTATTTTTGATGTCAGTAGACTTTTTTTTTTCTCGTAAAAACTGGTATTACTTAGACCAGTACATCTTCGTATTTTTTGACGTCACAAACAAAATACAAACGCAACTAAATTTTATTTGATTTACTAAACGACTGGCATACAAAAAAAAAATTAAAAACAAGGATATTCTTTACTAATATGTTGCCAAAAAAACAGAAAAAAAAACAAAAAAAATCACGGATTTTCACCATATTACTTGCGCCACATAAATGCAGACATGTACGACTGGAGTAGCATTCTGTGTGCTGCCGTATCATTTTTTTTATGCTTTTGCTTTGTTTATTACCATCTGAACTCTATTCGATTAGTGCATGCAGTTGTTTTGTCATCAAAATTTTATGAATAATTAAAAATAAGATAAGTGTATCCCAAGTCAGGAATATTGGTAAATTCAGCCCTTCCACAGATCAGAACAATGGACCCTTCCAAAACAAAATCTTTCAGCAGTGATAAAAATTTATCTGCTGACCGATCTTTCACCGGTACCGTGAAACAACGATTGGTACCGACTTCCACTCCCCCAAATACCAATTGCTGCTGCACAATACGACCGAAATTATACTTCCGACGCGCTAATAAAGATTCATTGATTTCAACATGGTTACCAGAACCCCCATTTTTAATGGATATCTCGGTAAATGTTGTTCATAAATATCACGACAAAGGTTTTTCCATTCGACTAAGATGGTACTGCTAAGTTGTTAATTTTCACTACCCAGTTAAAACTGTAAAAATTCTTCTTTAACAATCTCATGAGCTCAAAAATACATATAAATTGAATAATCTGAGAAATAAGCAGTTTTGATCCTGCAAGAAATGTATCCACCCGAGTTCACACTCTTTACGGAACTTTGAGTCATAACAACCCCAATGCAGACCTTCAGATTACTTGCGTTTCAACAGGCACACTGGTTATTTACATGTTTCAATTTTGCATTTCCGTTCTTTGAAAAATAATCCACGGTTCTGTAACCGCTTCAGACAGGTCTCATGATATTTGGTAATTTCATTTAGATCCCGTAAACTAATTCTTTAACAAGAAAATAATATTTGCAAAGAAAGTAGGTCAAAAGACAGAGCGCAAAGATAGGTAAGTAGTGGACAGTAGAGTACTGTCATATTGTAACGTAGGTAACGTCATTGTTAATGGACGTCAAAAAAAAACGTTAAGTGTACTTATATAAATAAGTGCCTAAAAATTTGCCGAACTTCTTTGCTTTATCCACACTTTATAATTTTACTACTCAATAAAATTCTGCGTTTATTATTATGTTTTTCTACTTGTATATTTTCCATTTCTATATTATTATTCTTTTTTATTCTATTACCTTTGTTTTACTCAAATTTATTTTCAGATTAAACTTTTCTTTAATCAAATAAATCTTACCTATTTAGTTTTTTTTTACTGTTTTGTCATTATATCTTTAAGAAAATATTATCCATTAAAATATATTTATTCTAAAATATTTTGATTGAAAGTATTTATTATTGATCTTAAAAACTGTTTTTTTGTTTCTGTTTTTTTTTTTAATGTATTTTTAAACGATCAATTATCCTAAACAATATTTGAAATAAATTTTAAAACAAGATTACCTTCAAAAACCTTTACTCATCTAAACTTAAAAAACCATTTTCGACTATAAATGCATTAATCAAAATCCCATCACTAAATCCTATAGAAAAGTATACAATAATGTAAAACAGAAAGGAAATAATACTAATAGCAAACAAAATTAATTGATAAATAAACAGTACTTGTCTAATAAAACAATTAAAATATATATATTTTTAGTCTGGATGTATATTAATATGCTTAATAAACATATCTTTTATAGATATAAATTGTTGCTCTAGACAATCCTATTAAAAAGTTAAAAAATTCGTTTAAAAGCCTTTTTTTGCGTGATATCGTCACATAAGCTTGAATCTTATGCGTAGGATATGGAATTTTGCAGCGGATGAAAAATGCCATACCTGGTCAGGATTCGGACCCGGGACATCCGGATGAAAGGCCGAGACGCTACCACTCGCGCCACGGAAGCCGACATTTAAAACATTTTAATCTCAATTCAGATCGCCCAACACGGCTTTGTGCACGCCAACTGGGCAGATAAAAGTTATCTCCAGAAAGAAAAAGACAACATAATCCTTAAACCAATCATAGATATATCTCCACTATATACAAAAATAGAAGGGAGGGACAATGTAAAGTTTTTTTAATCACTGAAAATTTTCAAAAAGATCTTTTGAATAATTTGGAATAGCAAGTATCCAATAGTAAAGTTATTCTTGTGAAATAGTTATAAATTTCATTTTGAAACAACGATAAGAAAGCCTGTTCGAATTTTGAACTTGTTAAAAATTTTAATTTCTTTTTTTAAACGGTTTTTCGAGCATGCTTGTTTCCAACTTATATGAATTTGTTTAGATTATTTTTTAAAAAATTATGGATTTATTTTATTTCGTTATTATTTAAATATATATATTTTTTTTACAAGCGCATAAAGATTATTTTGCTAGCTAATTATTTTTTTAATGAGTGTTCACATCTTTACTCAAAGAGCATAATATTTCTACTACATTGCATTTTTTCCTTTATTTTTATTAGTTAGGTAAAATAATTCTTAAAATAACTAACTAAACGTTTGAACTAAATTTTAATTCTTAAAATATTAATTCAAACGCAAAGCTTTTCCGTTAAGTATGAAAATATTTTTGTTTTTTCTATTTTTAATTGCTTATTCTATATAACAATCTCTTATTATATGTCTACGTTTACGAATTAGATGTAATTTTGGTGATAGATTCAATGCCAAATTTATGGAAGGACAGTTAATGTACCTAGGTATCCACAAAAATGGCCTTAACAGATCAAATATAAATAAAAATTAAAAATAAGATTTAAATTAAAAAAGAACCAAAAAAATTTGGAATATAGTAAAATAATCAACGCTATTCGTGGACCTAAAGGGTTCACGCTAAATATCATAGATTAAAAATCATTTAAAGCGGCAGGTCTTTGCTTTAAAGCGTTTAGCATGGCAGATATCTCCTAAAATAATTTAATACAACTAGAAGATGAGATAAATTTTAGATTTACAATCCAAGACATATCATTTTACGCTTACATTTCTTTTTACATCTAATTTTATTCGGTTGTTTGTTTTTATAAATCCTTTAGTAAAATCATGATCGAAAAATTTCACTCTCCTTGCACCTAACATCGCATGATTTTTGCCAAGGAAGATCACAGACGTTAAATTTGACACTACAAATGTTCTTGATTCATTTTTCAACATGCAAGTACCCCTTTCATAAAACAGTAGATTATTTATTATAAAACAAAAATTATTTTTTCGTATAGTTTTAAACAGACCAGTAAGCATCTCGACCGTTGCTTGAAGTGGTCAGTTAGTTTACAATGTAAGAATTTTAGTTTATTAGTGTTAAAAGAATTAATATACTACTTAAACCATTAGTGCATTAATTTTCCTTTATTCCCAGCTAAATCCTGATAGCTTCCATTTCCTTTTAGATCGTATGCAATTTTTACGCTTTCTGGCCACTTCAGCAATACTGTTAAACCTTCTATTTTAATGATTTAGAATAGGACAACTATCTCGGCGGAAAAGCCAAATAGCTTTCTTATTGATAATTTCTGATTAAGCTTTTTTTTCGTTTCTCTCCTCATTACTTCTCCATTTTTTACTTTGTCTATTCGTTTAATCTTTTCCATACTCACTTTTCAAATGCCTCCAGCCTTTCTTTTCCTTAGAGCAAATATTTCGCATCCATACAGTAGCACATTTCAAACGTAACGCTTCACGAGACGTTTCTTCATCAGCATTTTACAGAAAGAAACTATTATGAAATCAATTCCACAATAGTTTCTTTCTGTTAAATGCTTCGTTAACCTTTCATATTCTTCCTTTTATTTCTTTTTCACTTTATCTTTAAGTGTTATTTAAGTATCTTTGCTGTTTATTTGTTCAATTTTTACTTATTTCATTCAGGCAGTCATTGGTTTATTGTTTCCTACCCTCATTACTTTAGTTTAAGTACGTACAGTATGTTTCACGAAGAGGTACGCGCTTTTGATTTAGCATCACTCGCCCATTCCTGCACTGATTCTATTGAAACTTTACACACATTTTAATGAAGGTTCTAAAAATGTTCTGTGAAAATTTTAACCTTCTAGGATTTATAGAAACAAAATGGCGGCTTTCAAATAAAAACATCAGTTTCAGATAATATTTCATTAGTCATGGTTATGACTAATTATTAATTTGTTTTATTCAGTTTTCACAGCCGCTTAACAATGCATTTTCTGTTTTTAATAATTTTTTACCAGATATTTTGTAATAAATAAAAATGTGATTTATCTGAAATTGATGGTTTTTATTTGAAATCCGCTATTTGTTTTTATGAATCGTAGAAGGTTGAAATTTTAACAGAACATTTATAGAGCCTTTATTAAAAGGTCTGTAAAGTTTCAATAGCATCGGTACAGGAATGGGTGAGTGAAGCTAATTGAAAAGCGCATGCCTCTTCTTGGTAGACTCCGTATATAAATATTAATATTTAATTACCGTTTATACATTTCTCCTACTAAGTTGAGGTATTGAAATTAAATAGAAAGGCGTATATTAATTTGTTGCTTGTATCATGTAATAATGATATATCTAAAGTATTTGAGATACAAGAAGCCAAAATTAGACTTCCTTTTTCTTGTGAATTATGATATTTTACTATAGGCCAGTTCTTTTGATGATGAATAACAATGTGAACTCAGCATATCTTCACATGCCATGTAGGGCAAAGTATCAAACTGAGAATTAATAGTATGCATGGTTCAATGAAGACGACAGCAAGAAACTAGTTGATTTTCTATTTGCTTTATTAAGTCTGACGTGGATTCTTGAGAATAATTATATTATCGGGAGTGACCTATGAATCATGCCAGGTCGTGTACAATCATAAATTGTATGATGATTAAAAGGTTATATTAAACATAATATAAGGAAATTTAAACTTTATTAATTATTATTCATAATGTATATAAATTTATAATAATTTTGTTAAGAGTTGTGTCAGTATTAGTTATAAAAACCATATGTGACTAGAATATGAAGCAATATTCTGTCACTTTTTGTAAAAGCTCTCTGAAGTAATATAGGATACAGGATCCATTTTATATTTAAAAAAAAAAAATAGCTTTTAATATTTCAATATATTTTTACACTTAAATTCTCAAAGATATTAAAGTATAGTACGTGTATAATTTAATATATATTTTATTACATACGTACAACATATGTATATACTTTATCGGCGAGTGCTTTTAAATATATTATTGTATATTTTAAACAATAATAGTAGTAATAATAATGATAAATATATATGTAAATGTTTTAAAATTTTTACTGGATCAACAGTGGAAAAAATCAGTAGTAGTCAATTTGCATATAATGAAATTTTCAAAAACACACACATCGGTGAATGTATCACATGATATTGCGACAAAGTGGGTAGAAAATTGAGACCGGTGACATGCTGAGGGGTCGCCCTTTGGCATTTTTTATAACGTTATCAATTATGCATCGCCACACGAGGAATTAAAACTAGAGGGCGACTTTGATGGTCGTATCACACACACAAACGTATTTATTCACAAAGTTTGCACACGCACCGGTTTCATATATATATATTCGCATGGATTGATAGGTCAGATCGTCAGTGAACATACGTAATGGTTCATTTTTATTTCTCGGAATACTAACATATACTTGTGTATCGATGGTCGTTCTGTCCCTTTTTTTAAATGTGTTGATACCTTTTTCGGGATGAGGAATAGAGACAGAAGGAATAGATTCTCTGTAACGAGTACGGTTTACTAACACAGGTATAGGATGAGTAATTTATAGACTTAATTATGAGATAATACATACACAAATATTCAACTCTAATCTTTATCACCTGAAACACATGTGTACGTATAAATATATATAGAAAGAATTAATTTTTTTCGAAGTTTCTTTACAGAATTTTAATTCAGGATACGTGTATTTTTTTATTTTATTTTATTTTTTTGTTATTGAATTCCATGTCCCTATTTAAAATTCTGTTTCAATTCTTTTTTTTATTAATTTTTTATATTTATTATCTTTTATAATTAAATTGTAAAAAAGGAAACTAATAAATATTCATATCTACCCATCACATTATGTTATTAGCTTAATATTAATTTATTTTATATTCTGAAAAAAGTACACATTTTTATTTTATTATTATATAGGACTACACATTTTTTTTTGAGAGAAACTTTTTTATAAATTATTCAAAAAATTTTAAGTTAAAAGTAGGTCTAATAAATTATTTTTTAATGTTTTTTTTTTCGTGTTTTTAATCAATATTTTTTTATAAAATTAACAGCTAATTCAGTTTAGGTGGCTTTAGATACTCGTATAAAATAATTCATTCTATCAAATTAAAATATTTCAGTATCCAACTAACAAATATGCTACCATTAAACATCTATATTTATTTGAATATTTAAATTACCACTTTTCATCATAAAATATTACAATTCCTTTTGAAACCTGTTTTGACTCACGCCTCAAATAGATGGCAGTACAAAACCTCCAGTTCTTTCAAATATATCTAACGTTGAATCTTAACTTTTCAGTTACAAAAAAAAGATTATTGATATATATCAATTTTTTCCAGTAAAATCACAATACTAATTTACGTCAATGAAAGTTATTTGAAATTATATTGACGGTTTTGTTATAATTTAACAATCACTCTAACTCATTAGTTGGTCGTAAATCACAACCTGCACTTCCTGATCGTCTGTTAATTCGGTTAAATGGTCTATGAGACAGAGATTTACTTGGAAAAAATGTATACCTACTGGATGTACACGTTTTTTGTCCATTTATTTCCACCTACGCTCCCTTTTTTTAGGATGATATGCATTTTATAGCGGAAGATAAATACCAGCCCAACGGCGATTCGAAGCCAGAAATTTTCCAAACGAAGGACAAACATAACCAATACATCACGAGGTCGGCAGAGTAGCAAGCGAAAAGATGTAATAATGCTGTAGTATTTTTCTTCGTCCAGACCACTAGGATCATGTTTGCATAATATTTTGAAACTTCTTTTGTTTCCCCAATATTTTTTTTCATTTTTTCACTCTTATTTTTCTTCCTCGATCCACTTTCTTCCTATATTCATCTTATCCTTCTTTTCTGAAAACTTAGATTCTTTGATTATTTTTTTTAAAATTGGACTCTATTTAAACAGGTTTCTTTGGGGATTTTAAAAATTTTAAGATCATTTTCTACATCTTTAAACCGGCTAGTTTTAGTAGTTCTACTACTATAAAAGCTAAATATTTGTTTTGGTAATCAGTTACCGCTCATTCTGTATAAATGTTCATAAAATTACAACCTTCTTCTCCTGAATGATAACTTTTATTTTTTACTGTATTTTTATAAATTTCTGTTTCACTTTTTAGCTTATAAATTCTGTCCTGGTATTCGCGACCATAAATATTTCTTAAAATTCTTTTTTCTATTTTTAAAAGGTCTTAATCCGAAAAGGGTTTCAAACACTCACCGCCATATAACGCCTTCAGAAGAATTACAGTTTTGTAATGCCGGAGTTTAGCATTATTCGAAAGCGATTTTTTATTATATAAATATCGTTTTAAGTTGAACGGTAACGCCATTTTCTGTGTTCGCTCTTTTAGCGCTTCCTTTTCTAGAGCGATTGGCGTTATTACTTCTCCGAGATATTTATATTTAGATACTGTTTTAATTTCTTGATTTTTGAGAATTTTTAGTGTTTGTAATTTATTTTTTTTATTGTTGGAGAACAATTTTGTTTTTTCTAAAGAAATTTGTAACCCTATTTTATTAGCATACTCGCTTATCTTCTGAAATTTAATAAGAGCCTCATCTATATTTTTTACAAATATCGCGATATCATCTACAAAGACTAATAAGTTTGTGTCTATAAATTTGTTTTTATATTCCATTTTAACATTTTCTGCAATATTTAGTTTTTTGTGTCCTTCCTGCCATTCTCTAATTGCTTTTTCTAGAGTGAAGTTAAAGAGGATTGGAGAAAGTTCATCTCCTTGTCTGACGCCTGTTTTTATTTGAAACAGTACAGAAAAATCTTCGAAAAAAGTAAATACAAAATCTTTGGATTTTGTATTTCTGTGTTTCTTTAATGATGTTAATTGTTTTTTTGTATATTTTAAATTCTTCTAATATTTTAAATAAATACTCATGATGTATGGAATAGGCTTTTTGAAAATCTATAAATATCGTAATTGATTTTGGGTTTCTAATTTTCTGGTACTGTAAAATTTTTTTAAAATTAAATATTTGTTCCGCGCAATTTATTCCGGGTCTAAATCCTCCATGGTATTCGCCTATCTCTTTTTCTATTATTGGCTGAACTCTGTTTAGAAAGGCAAAATTTTATACCTCTGTTTGAACAGAATTTTATACGGAACTGTTAATAGAGAGATTCCTGTATAATTTGTAATATCTGTTTTATTTCGTTTTTTATGATGGATGTATTAACGCGTTTTTCCATTATGAGGGGATTTTCTCTTTTTCCCAGATTTCTTTTATAATGATTTCCAATTTGGAGCCTAATTCATCGCTGGCATACTTTTTGCTACTATGCAATCGTCTCCTCAAGTTTTGTTATTCATTCATTAAATATTTAATGAGCTTTCTAATTTCTTTTAAATCTGAAGGTTGCGAATTTTTAGTTTTTCGTTATTTTTAATAAAATTAAAAATTTCTTTGGGATCCAAGCAATTTAATAATTTTTCGAAATAATTGGCTAGTCTTCTTAAATTTTTATCCTTGTTCCTTCTTCATTTTTAAAGTTTGTGCAGATTGGGTTAAAAGTGGAAAGTTTAAATTTAAAGACTTGCTAAAATTCTCTAGTGTTATTTTTAGTAAAATTCTCTTCTATTTCTCGGCATCTAAGGCATACTGTATTATATTTTGACATAATTTATTTATTTACTTTTGGTGATAACATGCTGAAATCTCAGTCAGAGATTGTATGAATGATCAATTTTTTTAGCCTGTGAAACCTAACATGATCGGGTTGCAAACACAGGACATTTGAATAAAAGGCAATGAAAGATAACATATTTTTTCAATGATATGGAAAAAAGAACGTTAACGTCTGATTGCAGTCATTTTTTTATGATGAGATGAATATTGTAGCACATGAAAAATAGCCAGCCTGACGGGATACAAATCTAAGACCTTCCGGTTAATGATGATAGTATAATTTATTACCAGCAGCAAAGTCATTAAGAAAGATCAGCTGTGAATTTAACGGAATAAATAATAAAAATAATTTTTTTCAAAGTTCAGATCGTGAAATTTTACCATTTGTATTATTATTCAAATATTAAAAAATGAACATTTTAATTTTCTAATTGTCATATGTGGAGAAATAAATATTCAGTCGATTCAACTACCTTTTCCATCCTTTTGGATGTTTGAATTTTTTTAAATATTTTTTTAATATAAGTGGTCCTTAAAACATAAGTGAAACTCTTTTCTACGAAAAATTTAATTCCCTAAAACACTAAGCCTAGATACTGTATGATGAGTGATATACAAACATCTAATTGAGTAAATAATTGTACATTTGAAAATATTTTTTTAGGGTAACTTTTATTGATGTTTCTAATTATTTTTTATTCAGAAAATAAATTTAGATTTCTTTTTAATTTTATATATAATAATACGTAGATGATAGAAAATTTGTATGACGGGACTGAGTTGTAGATAGAGATAGGTGAATACATCTTATTGTCAGCTATTGTGACTGTGACTTCACAATCCCATGAGAGTAAGATGATTTCCATTGCTTTCTCTCTCTCTCCTCTCTCTCTCTCTCTCTCTCTCTCTCTCTTCTCCCTCTCCTTTCTGTATCACACACATCGCATTACTGAAGAACATAGGGAGTAAAATAAAATAAAAAATAAGAGAAAAAATATGTATAAAAGAGTAAGTTCGGGATAGATGAAAATACAAATGCAACCACTCCCGCTTTTTGCCTGTCACACAATATATTCAAGAACTATACGGCTCTGTTCAATTTCTTTTTCTTATTCTTTTTATTCCATTCTGTTTCCTTGTACTGTACTTTTAACTTAAATTTTTAATATATTATTGGATTTTTTTACATTTATTCATATGTATATGAACCATATTATCGTTTAGAAACAAAAAAGAAAAAAAAACAAGTAAAGGAAAAGAATAAATATGCACTTACAAAAAGGTAAATAATATTAATTATTATTCTTTTTTATAGTAATTTTTAATTTTTTTTTTTTTTTTTTTTTTATTTAACTTGAAAGATATTTTTTAAATAAATTTGGCATTATATGAAATCATGATATTTTTATATCCTTTGAAAGAAATATATAGTTTTTGTTGGGTAATGTATTTTACAATGAACGTTACTTTTATATTTACACTTTATTTATTTATTTTTCATTTAATCTGATTTTAAAGAACTTTTAATTAAACAATAAAATATATAAATTCCATCCGGTCGGGGCTTCGCCCCCTGGACCACCGGAGCCCAGGTAAACGCTGGAGCCAAACTAGGAGCTCCCGATGCCTACCCCAGGGCCACAGAGCTCGCCATTACCGTCTTTCCGGGGATTTCCACCCTCTCGACCTCGCATAGTTTGTTTCGATTCCCGTGTAACTAGAGGGCCTCGCCCCCTGGATTCCCGCAGTACACGTTACCCTCATGGTTGTGAGAAAAATACTGATATTGAAGTATTCATACTTTATAAAAACCAGAAAAAGAAACTAAATTACAAAAGACAGAATAATTGTAACTAAAGTATGCGCACCTTTGACGACGAAAAATTCATAACTTACTCGTATTTCTGTTGCCATAGTGACAAAAATATTATAATGAAGTAAAAGGATTAATCTTTTTTTTTCTTTAATGAGTATCTTTAATTCACAACTTCATTCCCAAGGGGGCTACGGTCTATGGCTTGAAACCTTCCGTGAAATAACACGAATGTATCCTGAAAATTTGAAAGCGATCGGTTGGTTAGTTATCGCGAGATGCGAGAACAAACAGACAAACTTTCGGTTTTATATATAAGATACAAAGTAAACAGATTAATCGCAAAATTTACATTGAGAAATATTCAAATTATAATAGATTTTAAGTAAATTATGTAAACATATGAATAAAAAAAGTATATAATATTTTATATGGCCATTAAGGGAAAAAGATAACATCTCTTTATGGTAGGATTCTCTAATTTAATATGTGGTCACCCATAAATACGAGAAGTGTGTATTTTTTAAATCCCCTTTAGTAAAACTAAGTTTATTTTCAATTTAATTTACATTCAAATGGACCGATTTTGATGATTCATTTTTTTTTAATTTGTATTGACAATTCCTCTAGTAGTTCCATTGTAATTTTATTTCATGTAACATGAAAGATTTTTTAACGAAAAAGTACATAGTCTACATGAATATACTTATTTCTAGTTATTATTTTTTAGTACAAATTAGTTTATCTTAATGATTTTATCCAAGCAAAAGTTCAAGAAAATTAATTAGAAAAGTTAAAATAAAAAATAATACATTCCTACTACCAGTTTTTAAATTAAGGTAGTTAAAATTTAGTTTTTGACAGGAGACACTATCTAATGTCAAGTGTAAGAAATGTTCGGAAGATTTTTTATGGTAAGAGGAAACGTTTTCCGTGCAATGGTTCATGCGCCGCATTACTTCTTTGGAATTCGTGTATATTACGACGAAGATTATGATTCCTCGTTTTTAATGGTACGAGCTAATATGTAATGATTGCTCACGTGTTCTTAAAGGTGATCATACACAAATTACTGCTGTTGGTAATTTCCGTTTATCTACCTAAATAACGTGAATAGAGTCGTTAAAAGTAACAACTGTATTGAAATTGAAAAAGGCGACGTTGTTATTAAGGTTAACTGTATGTATGACGATTTGGTTCCCTAATTTTTTGGGCTCATCACTAATTTAGAGAAATAACCGAGTCAAATGTTAATGCAAATGAGCAACTCATCGACAACAATTTAAAAAAAAATTTTTATTGGGAAAAAAGATGAATTGCTTGTATTCTCAAGATAAGTTGGATCCAGGTCCTGTCAAAAGTTGAAGTTTTTGGTGAAAAAGCGAAGTAAGACAGTAAGGTAATCTTGTATCAAGTGAGAAGAAAGTTCCTCTAACTGCTGATCCTTGCAGCAGCGATGATGTTGTTTCGCAGAGGGAGAATCTGGTAAATAACTGGAAAGTGGTGAAACCCCGTAAGCAGTCGAACAAATCTGGGGTAATTAAGAAGATTAGAAAAAAAAGGAAACTATCGAGCGTAATAATGTAGTTAATATCTTGTCAAACCTATAAAGAAGACACTATTTGTGATGTGGTTTGAAGACACTACTAGCATCTCTCTGAGTCTAATTTAAACGGCAATAAAATAACCTATACTAGAAAAACGCTACTAGTAAAACATGATTATAAAATAGCTACCCAAGAAATATTTCGTGTTGAAATCGTCTGTGATATAGGTGTTATCTTCGACTCAAAGCTTTTGTTTACACTTCAAGTAGACAAAATAACATCTAAAGCGCGAAGGAATCTTAGGCTGATTTCACGGATTAGTCTTTACTTTCTGTAAATATTACCAAGTGTCATCTTTACCAATCCACTGTTAAGCCAATATTGAAGTTTTTTTTAGTGATTTTGAACTACTCGTACAATGGAGAGTTCACTAATCTAAAGAAAGAAACTGTGCAGAGGAAATTCCTTTGGACTTTACGGCAACAAAAGCTGAGTACGCACCAATGTTTACATGCAGTTGAATGCCATAAACTGGGTGCTACGCCTTTGAAATCAAGGAAAAAATGCAAGATGAGTACATTTATAAAGCAACGCATGAAGTTATAGATGTTTAACACCTCAGGTGTAGACATCAGAGTAAAAGAATAATAGGAAGCCAGATTAAATATTCAAACCAAATTTATCTCAAATGACTGATTTGTTGAAAGTCTTAACTTAATTACCGATAGCGGAGTAGATATATTTCATGAAAATTAATTTTCTTTAAAATGAAAAATAGAAAGATATTTTTGCACGATTGCTTATTTGTGAATTTTTCATAATTGCCTTTTTTCTGCTTACAATTATTTATTTTATAGTTATTTATGTAGGTAATTAATTTTTTTTTTTAATTATTACTATCACACTTTACATTAGTATTTCACTAGCTGCATGGCGTCCCTCCGCAGCTAGGCACTCCGTACGGAGTGCCCTGGCGGGTGGCGTCTCGGAATGCTATTATTAGATGTCAAAAATTGATTAACTCGTGTAAAAATGATTTTTTTTGAATGGTGAAAATTGATGAAGGAAAAGAGAAAAAATATCAGCAAAACTTCCCAATTAAATTTAGTTTAGATCGGTTTAGGGGTCTTTTAAAGATTGCACACTCTCAATATTTTCATTAAAATCAATATCCAAATTCACTCAATACGAGAGCTGAAAGCTTAAATATATATTAAATTAATTAATTTATATATTTTATTCATTTTACGAAACAAATTATCGTAATACAAAACTAACCTTTTTTCTAATTTTGATCTTTATTGTTTACCACCTGACTTGACCCACGTGTTTTACTTATAAGTATATTTAATTGTAATACAAGGCAAAAAAAATCATATATACGATTCTAAATGGATAATCGATAGTATTTTCAGTTTCGATTTATTTATATCGTAAATAGTTGTATTTTAAGATCTGCTACGATACTGAATGAATGAATTACAGTTGTAAAATTTATTAATTTACTTTATTATTACTAGACTGACTAACAATAGAGCATTAGAAAAATTCACTTAATAAGAGAGTAACAAAAAAGTGAGAATGTATAAAAAGTAAAAGAAAGAGTGAAAATTTATAAAGAGTAAGAAGAAAAGTGAAAAATTTTTATTTTTACAAATAAAAAAAGAGGAAATCTGAGTCTTAACATAAATAATCGATTTTATGAAGAAAAACAATCACATATATAAAAAAATATATTGTTAATATATATTTCGCATATATATATATATATATATGTATAGATATATATCGATACATATGCGATATATTGATATATAATAATATAACAAGTATACACCTCACCACCATGAGACATGTACTAACGAATTGGGATTTTCCGCTAGTGATAGGTACATTTCGGTGCTAAGCTAAGGGGACGCACACACAGACACTACAAATGACGTTTAGTAGGGTAGGATTTGCATACTTTTTTCTGTTTAGCCTCCGGAACCACCGTAAGGTATTACTTTAGAGGATGAATGAGGATGATATGTATGAATGTAAATAAAGTGTAGTCATATATAGTCCCAGGTCGACCATTCCTGAGAGAATTTATATTTATATTGGAGAATAGTTATTTTATGATTAGGTTTGACCAGGTAATTTTTATAAAATTTTGATTTTATATTTAATTTCGATTAAATATATTATCCATCTACTGTTTAATTTGACTGCCTAAAATTTGTGTATGACTGATTCGTTTTAAATATGAAGTAAAGTTAACCAGTTTAATTTAAGTTCCCAAACTTCCGATAGAATAATTTAGCAAATTAAGGTTTTAAATTTTTCTTTTACTGCACTTCTTCTTACTCCAATTTAGTTCTTCCCTGCTGCTCGGTTTGCAAATTAATATTTTCACGGAGGCAGCAAATGTATGAAGAGGAGGACATCCATAAAAAACAAATAATTATCATTAGATTTCTTTTTAGGCATCATTACTAAAAATTAGGTATTTCATATGTGTAAAATGTTATTACTGTTAAAAATTTAATTTAATTATTTATCCAACATAGATCTTAAAAATATAAGTATTAGTTGAGGAGGATGTGATAATATCACGAAAGCACTCTTCTATCGTTGCTAATACTAAGCGCTTCTTTTTCAATTTTTTTTTTTATAAATAATTCATTTGGTGGTTTTATATATATATATATATATATATATATATATATATATAATACGATGATGAGAAAATAAATAAATATGAAGAATTAAAATTCGAATTCATCTGATAGTTAAGAAAGATTCATGGCAAATCAAGAGTTGGATAATGAAAATATCTTTATATTTAAATAAACTGGTAAAGAATGCGAATATTAATTTTTAAAAGTGGTAATGGTAATAATAATAATAAAAAATAGGGGTTTGCTGTTTCTTCAATACAATCAAAATGGACGTAGCGGGCTGAAAAATTTAGAACCGTACTGAAACAGGTCATTTGATATGGTACACTGAATACCAGTGTTGAAAAGATGATGGACTGAAATGATTTGTGTGTAGATACAATAAAATATATCATAGTACCATGCATATTTGACGGTGATTCTCATCAACAAATCTGTAACTCGCGACTTTTTATGTTCGACTGATTGTTTGATTACACTTGGGTTAATAAGGGTTTTTTCCTCGTTTAAAAATTCAACAAGTTGGAATTGGAAATAGGCCCACGGGTGAGGTCTGTAATCAATTGATATTAAATATGATATCTAGGTAATTAGAACCATTGTTTGCTTAATCTGCTGATGAGAAATTTAGCCTGGAGCAACATTGCTTACGGCTCTCATTAATATATCCCTCCATCCGAGCTTTTCCCCTTCCCTATCAAACTTTATACACCCTCCTATCATTCTTCTCTATCTCTTTCCCTCTTTATTTCTATATTTATCCCTGTTTCACTTTAAACTCTATGCACTCTCAACTGCACCTCATCTCCTGCCAATTATCTTCACATACATATTAAAATTTAATCTCTACAAAATTATGTACCAGTTTATTAGCACTGGTTGATTCTTTTTACATATATATATATGTGTGTGTGTGTGTGTGTGTGTTTGTTTGTGTATATAAATGTAAGTCTGTTAATATGCAAGCGCAGTTGCATACGTGTGGTATGTTATAAATTTTATAATATATGTATTGTGGTACTTTTCTGCACTATTTATATAGTGGCATTATAGATAAATATTTTATAACACATCATGCTTTCAATTAAAAGTCGTAAAACTAAACTAAAAGTCAGGTATCAATTGAATTTTTTTTCTCAATATTTTAGAGTTATAACAGTACCTGTCAAAATTATTTTGAAAAAGGATTTGTTTTTCATATTAGAAAATTAAACTTTGTAATATTATTTAATAACTATATTTATATACTTAAGCATAAAGTAGAAATACTTATTCTTTTTACCAGACTTCAAATAAAGGAGGAATTTCTTAATTCGACTGTAGTTGAATTTTTTTTACTGTATCGTAAAACAGATTTTTTACAATAGAAAGAGGTTGAAAAAACCGACAATAATTGTCGTTTTTCTCTACTCTAAGTTTTTCTTATGATTGTGACGCATTTAAAATGTCTGAGCAACACGATTCAACAATTAAATCTTCATTTTCTGAGATAAGTGATGTTCACTATTCACAGGCAGTCTCGGTGGAGAACAGAGTAAAGGTATCACCTGTAGAACTACCATTTGAACTTCGATGAGCTTGATATGCTGACCTGCAACAATATATTTGATACAGTGAAGAAGGAAACAGAGAGATCACTTTATTCTGTAAGCCTGAGTTTGAAGTTTTGTTATCATTGAGAATGGTATATCACTTTCTGGTGTGAGTTGGGTCAAATCAGCCAATGGTTACCCACAATGCATAACTGTATTTACGTATTTGAAATCTACATTTTACCTTCAGTAAATCTTTACAATTGAGAAAGGTCTAGTAAGTTTCTTTCAAATAAATTAAGTGGAACATCCTTTTAATGAAAAATTAAAAATTATACGGTTTATACTCGTATTTGAATATATTTAATATTTGTGTTCATTATTGCATTATTTTTTTTTAGCAGCTATATATATATATAAAACGGCTTAATATTTCAAAATTGAAGGATACTAGGAAGTAGAAACAAGTGCGGATCTACAAAGTTACAAAATTACTACTTTGTGCTATGTTTGAATTTTTGTCCCTCGTCAAGGAACAAACGTTTTTTTAAAAAAGAAAGGTGTGAACCTGATACATAATTTTAATGTAAACCTTTATAAGAAAAACGATGGTGTAAATTGTTTTTCGATAAAATGCTTTCGACTTATAACTATTCAAAATTTTAAAGACTGAAAAATTGCTGTTAATAAAACAACATTAAATGGCCCGTAGTAAATTTTTTATCTCGTATTTTCTTCAGAATCACATCCAATAACAAACTTTAAACAACTAATGTTAGAGGAATTAATGGCCCAAACACTAATAATAATAATACCCCTCACAATAATAAGTATCATTAATAGCAATAGTAGTACACAATAGTTAATAATTTGCAGTACTACTACAAATTGTTTAATTTATAATAGGTCAACTGAAATTATTTACTTTATTCTTAAATCTAGTTAATTTTTTTCGATTCTAAATTACTTATATATATAGATACTACTGATACAAACATAATATAAGGCATATATATATATATATATATATTTATATATATATATATATATATATATATATATAGAAAGAGAGAGAGGGAGAGTGAGAGAGAGGAAAAGGGAGTAAAATTCTAAATTTTTCATGCAAAATGTTTAAATAATTGTCTGGAAACTTAAAGAAAAAAAAAGATATTTACATATTCCGGCATTTCAAACACAAAGAAGTTGAAGAAAATGCATTGGCCCTTTTCGTTTTTCAGCATTTATTTTTTTTATTTTTATCAAGATTAAGATGATGATTTCTACTAAATCTTTTTTATAAGAATATTTAAAAATAAAATAAGATTAAAATATTTTTAATTAATTAAATCTAAAAGAAAATTGAATTAAAAACGTAATACGAAACAATTTTAAGAATTTTTGTAATTCACTAAAATTTATGTTTTTGAAGTCGATCTCCGAAGTGGAGTAGTATTTCGATTTTTCATCCTATAATCCCAGGTTCGAATCCCGGCTAGGCATGGTATTTTTTCTTACGCTACAAAATTCCATTTCCATATACCACTCCACAAGCTTTTACAAGCTTATGTGGCGGTATCATCAAGCAAAAACAAAAATTAATTAATTAAGATTTATTAAGTTTTTGCCAGTTTGTTTTTAATTTAGCACTGGTTTCTCAAAGTATGAAATACTTGTTAACTAGTTTTAAAAGTAAAAATTTTTTTTAAAAATTGAAAAGTTTTATTTTCTTACTATGGTTTTTTTTTTAATAATTTTTTATAAATTTAATAAAGAACGATTCTGAATCCGATTCTTAGATAATTTTCTTATATTCAAGTCCTAAATTTTACCAAATAAACCTATTTACTATCTTTTTCCGTGATATGACTTGTTTACCTCTGATCGGTATTTTCTACCTTCTCCGTAACCTTAAAGATTTATAGTATTTTTTAAATTATAAACTACTCGCTTTCAAATAAATGGATTAATACTGATTACAGAGATAATATCAGCAACTTATATAGAAGAATATCTAGTGTTCCCTTTATTCCCTTTACTCCTATACAGTACTCCTATAAGTACTGTTGCTAAAGGGAATCATCTTGAAAAGTTTAAGAAACCCCTAACAACAAAAAAAAAGATTAAATATTTTCGCTGAATTGTAATACAAAAACATTATTATGCGTATTTCAAATAAAGTACACGAGATTATTTAGCAAACTAACAAAAAAATATTGACAAATACAATTATCAAGATGGGTACAAATAAAACTGTAATGATCGACTAAATATTACACCGGAAAGATCAAGATTCATATTTATTCATAAATTCAAGAAACACTGACTGCATTACACAAAAAAATCAAACTTTTAAAATCATCTCTTAGAAAAAGAATATACTTGTATATTAACTACAACATGTAAATTTTATATATAGCATCTAAAAAATCTTAGACCTCAACATGAAATTTCCATGTACACATAATTTGACAACTTTTTACTATTTCTATAAAAAAAAGGTAATAACATATATATCAAATATATTATTCGAGTAAATACTTAAGGAGTTTCCTGAAATTTTTAAGACAGACGTCATTAACAATAATGCTACAGTATTTTTCTGAAGAAAGAAGGAATCATCTTCAAAGCCTCTGAAAGAACTCGCCAAAATCTTCCTTCCTTCCTTCTTTCTTTTTAAATAAATAGCTTTTAAATTACTTTAAAAGCGATTTTTTTATCATTTTTAATAACTTTTAATTATCAAATTATATTATGATACGTAGGTTATTCAGTGATAACTGATTCTATCATTCATCTGTATCAGGTATACTTCGAAATTATTTTTTAATATATCTGATATAATAACCGATATATAGGTCCATGGAACTTGATTAAAATAAAATAAAATAAAAGTTATTACAGTTAATAAAGTCATTTGTTTTAAACAATAGTGGAATATTCTTTTTACTCGACGCCCGTCTTCATGTTGAACGTATTTTAAAAATATTGTTACATCTTGATTTGGAAAAGACGAAACTCTTACAAGGTTTTATACCTTTCAGAAACCACAAACATCGCATGTCTGGCCGAATTTACTTTTCAAGAACAAATTTTCGAAATGACTATTACTGTGAGACCGTTTAAAATTAACTTATGTTCTTTATCAATTATCATCTCATCGGCTTTTGTAGTTAAAAACCATAATCTCTACATAATTTGATATCGATGATAAAGGTGTGAGACGTCTGCGAAGCTTATTTGGCACAGGCTTGTATTTGGGTGCTCAGCCGAGCAGTTGCTTTCGCTATTTAAACGCTCTCATTCAGTTAATATTAGTGGCATCTTCTCGATTGGTCTCTTTTGATCTAATCTCCTGCGCTTATTCCCTTGATTTTTAATTGTATTTATAACAATTAGACGTATTTTGTTTCATAACAAAAAAAAAAATTGTTTCGTATTTTGCGCATAAGTTATATAACGAAATTATGAAAAACAAGAACGTTTTAGATAGATTTCATAAGAAAGCTACCTACTATAATGGATACCAAGATTCGACTTCAGGAAAATTTCGACATATCTTTGCGTTTCACACCCCCCAGACCCGAAAACCACCTTCAGTTCAAAAGTTTAAATAAGCATATATATATATATATTTATATAAACTTGATGAAATAAATAAATATATATATATTTCACTTTCTTGTGGACACGATAACTGCTGTAATTTTGCTCCAAACACTTTCAAACTGATAAAAAATAACGACCCAAAATCTCGGTCAAATTCGTTAATGGGCAAAATCGGACCATAGCGATGGAAATGGAGCGGCTTTTTCAAAAAAAAAAAAATATCACTATAACTTTCTTATAAAGTAAAATATCGAATTCGTTTAAAGATCCTACTATTCTTTCGATAAGCGCCTAAAATTTATCTCAGTAAAGATTTTTGATACCACCAACCATTGGTCCAGGGGGTGGAAAAAATAGGGGTTTGAAAACCAAAAAAAATCATACCTCACTTAATAGGCACAGTATCGAGTCAGTTTAAAGTGGTCGTTAGTCCTCTAAACATTACCTAAAACCTAAATTGTTTGTGTGAAACAATTTTTTATATGACCAACCCTTACGGCAAAGGATGACCAAAATTTTGCATAATTATTATGATTGCCAAAATTATGAAGATGGGGCTTGTCGTATGCTAAACATGTGAAAATATTTCACATGCAACCATTGTCGTATTGAGTAAATTTGAAGTTTTAATTAACTTTAAGGTGGAAATATTTTTTATCCCCTACTTAACACCGGTGAAGTCTACCTCCCCCTTCCGACGTGCCGAAAGGGATTTTTTTTAAACGCTACACAAATCTCCCAAAACTTGTTTAATTATTACTAATTGTTGTTTTTTTTTTTACACTATTTCAGTTTTTTTTTTCTATTTCATTTGAAACTAAATTTATTGCAAACGAGTAACTCATTCGCACATATCGCTTGTGTGAAATACACAAGCTAGATATAGAAAAATATTACTAAGAAAAGAATATTCAAACCGCATCTTTTTCAGATGAATTCTATAAAACTGTGCTAGTATTCATCTACCTCTAACTTAATAGCAGAAGCAATCAAATTGTAGCAGACTCTACTCCATTTTTTTTACCAAAAAACTTAATAATTGTTTTCTCTTACCGTAATAAAACATCGCAGGAATGAATTTTTTTTAACACAATAATTCTCTTCCTATAACTTAGATAACACTTTTTTTATATATTAGTAATTCAAGTTTTTTCGCTTACATTATCAGAAAAAATAAATAAACAACTTCGTTCAAATAATTATTTTTTTATAAAAAATAAATTTGTTGAAAGTTATATTAAATTAAATATTTTTGAATGTTGAAAATCGGCGTCTATGTGGATTTTATTGAATGTTTTTCTCTAAAACAATAAAAAAACGATTTTGTAAATTTCATTGGAGCGATTTAAAAAGGGTTGCAGGGCTCCGATACAGCTGAACGAACACCCCATTTATTGAGAATTATTGATGATGCTCGAGGCTTTACCACTAAGTTTCGTCATCCGAAATGAACTCCCTTTAGTTGATTATTGTGTTCATGAGCTTACTCTTGTATTTAAACTGTATACATTTAAATCTACTATTTATTTGCTTCATATTTCGCATTTTATTTTTATTTTTCAGATATATTTTAAGAAAATATTTTCAATAAATACATTTATTCTATACGATTTGTTTAGAATATTCTGTTTTTAAAATATATTATTTTTAGTGGACTACAGAGATCTCAGACTTATTTTTAAATGCATTATCATACAGATATTGGTGTATTTAAATACGGCTCACCAATAACATATACCTGTCTTATACTTGTTTGAACGTGTATACACACAAGATGTATACACATAAAACTGCAATGATCGATTAAATATTACATCGGAAAGAACAAGGATTCATATTTATTCATAAATTCAAAAAACACTGACAGCAGTACACAAAAAAAAATCAAATTTTTCAAATCATCCCTTAGAAAAAGGATATACTTGTATATTAACTACAACATATCATATTAAAATGGAAAATGAAAAACAGGGAAAAGAAAAGACGAGAAAAGGAAATGGAAAGGGAAAAAAGGAAAGGAAAATAAGGAAAGAGAAATTGAGGAAGGAAAGAGGGAAAAAGAAACAGGGGTAATAAATGAGGGAAAGGAAAAGACGGAAAGGGGAGAAAGGGTTTACGTATAGTCGTATAAATAACGGATAATGATATAAATAATGTTTATTGTTGGTTAATTTGTTTTTTTTTCTTTCTAATGCACTAAATATATATGTGATAAATTGTTAGTGTTATTGCTTAAACAAAATTAATTTTGGAATTTGTCAATCATTAGACTATAAATTACATCTCTTACAATCTTTTCGTTTTACAACACTGGAATTTTTCAGAAAGGACTTTAGTGCAATTGCGATTATAAAAGCGTTGAAGTATATAAAAAATATTTTTTAAAAACACGTTTAAGTTATTGGTTTCCATAAATTGTTGAAGTTAACTTAACTTGAATAAAGTTCAGGTAATGGCTCCGAACGTTTTGAAATACGGTCGACTAAAAACAAAGGATATCTAATGAATTGATTTCCTTCAAATCTTTTGTATATTTGAGAAAAAATAAAACTATACCTTAATGCGACATCGATTTTATAATACTTTAGAAAATTTTTGAATCCCAGTAATAAAATTTGAAAAATTTTTCTAAAAAAAATTGAACTTATCAATTTTTATTACATTTCAAATACTTATTAAAATGACAGAACATAATTTTGATAAAAATACAGTTTTTAATTCATAATTTGGTGAAAATGTAATTTTTTCTCAAATAAAAGTCGTAAATATAAATAAAATAGCCATAAAATAAAATTAAAATAAATTAAAAATCATAAATATAATACAAGAAAAAAATCAAGTTCGGAAAAATTATTTCAGTAAAATAACTTTACAAATTCTAAATAATCGTATATCTATATAAATAAAAATGTAAATGTTCGTTTGTTCAAAATCTTAAATCTCCTAAAGTTATTCACCAATTGCTTTGAAATTTTGACACAACGTTGAGTGTTTCTATATACATTCTATTTATATACTTGTTTTTTTTTGTTTTTTTTTAACCTGAAGGACTACCGTTAGGTATTGCTTCAGAGGATGAAATGAATGAAATCTTTGTAGCGTGTGAAAATGCTATGCCTTACCGGGATTCGAATCCGGGACCTCCGGATGAAAGGCCGAGACCCCTAATACACCTAAGATGTCACACCTGTGACAGATAAAAACATGCTTTTTTTGAAAAACAGCGCTATCTGTTGGACGTAAAAGCAACACACGCTATACTAAATATTTTACGATTCCATTTCAATGTTTCCGATATGTGTGTCTGCTATAGACTAAAAAATCTACTGAACAGATTTACGCGCGGGGGAAGAAGGAGAATGAAAAAAATCGGAAAAAAGAAAGAGGGAAGAAGGGGAATATGGAAAAAAGGAAAACGGGGAAATGGAAAGGGGAAAGAAGAAAGAGAAATAAGAAAAGAGAAATTGGGGAAGGAAAGGGAAAGTATAAGGAAAGGGGGAAAAGTGAAACAGGGGAAAATAAATGAGGGAAAGGAAAAGGCGGATAGGGGGGAAAGGTTAAATTTTGTGAAGTTCCGAAATATTCATTTTGTTAATGTTTTATCAAACTTTCAAATATACTCAAATCTAGCAACAGCGAAGCATTGCTCTGTCTGCTAGTATAAAATAAAAATGTACTATTAAATGCCCAATTTATCAATTTTATTGTTAAACGTTTATCGTCAAAGGAATTACTTCCCATACTCAGTAAATAAAATTTACCAGATAAAGAATTGTTTCTCAATAGGAATAGAGTAACTTGTTACAAACACAGTGAAGAGCTAAACATCTTTAGCATTTCACTAGGCTTGATATGCTGAAGTGAAACGATGATAAAGTTATTGAAAAATGCTACGGGAAGTGTTTCATAACAGCCTACATTCCTCAGTACGCACGTCATTGTATATTGTCTTCCTGAAAACACCTACGCAAACTTTGGACGTTGTTAGTGTCTCGAATCAAAAAACTTTTAAACTTTTAACAATATTAGTTATGTCATTTAATTGATATAGAAAGGAGATATTAAAAATTTACCGATACATAAAATATAAATAATAAAAATAAAAGTACGTAGCAATAAAAAAAAAATCCTACATTTATAAGATCAAATAAATACCACAACTTAAAAACAGCTTTATCAGTTTTTATTAACATGAAACCAAAAAAAAAAATTGTCTATTTTTGCTTCAGTGTGGGCTTCTCAATGAGAGATGGTTTATTTGTTTTACTTTATAATTTATTTTATTAAAAAGTAATTTTTGCTGCATTTTAATTTTTTTATTCCGTTCATTTTTAACTGTCATTATAATCTCTTAATTTAAGTACGAATTTAGTAGTAGATTTTTAATTTTATATAAATGATTCGTAAACGTTCTCCTCTTGTTTTATTAACAATATTTACGTAATAAATCGACAATTTTTGTGGAGCTTTTTTGAACACAGATATTGATTTTTTTTAATGCTCTTATTTCGAGCCAGTATATACTCATAATATCCAAAAAAATTGCAATGAAATTTTAAATCGTACGGTAAGACTATCGCAGATAGAATTCTTCCGCTCAAAAAACAAAAATTTCTGTAATATAAATAAAACTGTTTTTAATAAAACGATACTGATATGAAAAAAGGTAAGACACTACATTTCTATTATCAAAATCTGTTATTAATTTAGAATTTTGTTTAAAAAAAAAATACATGTTAAATATATGTAATAGACAATAGATATACATTAACAGACAATAAACAATGTTTAAGCGTTCCATATAATAAGAAAAAAAAGGAAAATTTGTTACAAAACTCTTACCGGCCCGATTTCATTTATTAAACAACAAATAATCATAAGAATTGTATTATTTCTGGAAATTTGATGTGTATTATGTATATAAATGAAATCGGGCCAGTAAGAGTTTTGTAACAAAGTTTTCTTTTTTTTCTGATTATATGGAACGCTTAAACATTGTTTATTGTCTATTATTGTACATCTATTGTCTATTACATATATTTAACATGTATTTTTTCCAAACAAAATTCTTGTGTTGTTTTGTTAAAATTAGTTTTATTTTCATTACAGAGATTTTTGTTTTTTGGCGGAAGAAATGATATCCGCGAGACTCTTACCGTACGGTTTACAATTGCATTGTAATTTTTTGGATATCACTGCGTCTTGTTAGATTATTCTTTTATTTTATTTTTTTTTTATGAATTACTGATTGTTATCTTATGAATTTATTATTAAAATTTATTGCCTTAGAACAATCAAATTGAATTTCACGGCCAATTTATTTTGTTGATAGTCATATCATTCACTTCATACCATATTTTTCCTTTTTTAATAAAACTAGTATAATCTCTTGTAAACTAATACTTTTATTTAAAAAAAGTGATGGGAATTAAAAAAATTGTTTCATCTTCAGTACTTCCATTTACATAACACTTACTTTTAAAACAAGCTGTAGTATATTTTATTTTATTTTTTATTATTTCAAGTACATTATCAAGTTTTTGTACGCTATCAAGTAAAGCATCTTGCGCCGCAGTTAGTAAAGGTACATTAAAAAAATGAATAAAATGACATATTCCAGTCCCGCTGTTCATCAAATAGAAAAAACGTCCAACAAAATTCGAGGTACTTTTTGAAAGTATTCTTTATTACTATCTAATTGAACTGAAATATAATGTTTTCAGGCTTATTTATTTTTTTCCCCCATTTTCATTTCACTATTAGCTTAGGTCATGTTTAGAACTGTAAACGTAGTTCGTTGACTTTGTCGCCTCTTACCGACAAAGTTCTAACGAACTCCGTATTGTAAACTGGCAAGTAAAAGAATTCAGCTGAACTTGTTTGCAATAATTTTTGAATATAGTATTTTATAAATTCTGTATATACCAAATACATTAGTTTATAAAGACCTTATTTAAATAACAGCAAATGAAACTTTACATTCTCAAGAAAAACACGATTTTTTCGGCCCTTTTTGTACACGCAATTTCCGTTCTTTAAACCTCGTCAAACAATTGTAGTAAAAGGTACGGTTTACATATATTATTATATGGACCCCCTACACTGACCCATCATCAACTTTCAGATCGTTTTGTGAAACATTTTGGCAAAGGCGGGACTTTGAAAAATAACAGATATCTTCATATTCTGTTGCAGTAATGAATTGATTTTTTTTCACATTAATAGACAATTCAAAATTGTAACCGTTTATAGTAGGGGGTATACTGAAATGAAACGACTAGCACTAGATAGGGAATCTTGGAGAGCTGCATCAAACCAGTCAAATGACTGAAGACAAAACAAAAAATAAAAAAATAACATTTATAAATCTAAACCGGATTTTAAAAAGGAGTTTCTTAGGTGGTTAATTAAAAAAACCAAATTCACTTCAATACTTTTCTTCAATGGCGTGTTCTGGGATAAGAGAGCGACTTCCCCGCGACAAAGATAAAGTCAACACTCGATTGTAAATACTGTATTATTAAAGATATTTGTTTGTAAACTTGAATCAACGTTTTTAAAACGACTACATCAGTATTAAAACAGATAATTTTAACTTGTTTTTAATAAATAACCCATGTTTTATAAAATTATTTCGAAAAATATTATTTTCTTTTCGTGAAGCTTTGTTTTAAGCCCAATATTTCAAATAGCACAGTAGTTGCTAACTGCTATTTTATATAGATACTAAGTCATATAAAAGATATTTATTTAAGGTAAAAAGAATAATTATAATAATAAAAGCGCGCTATATATTTCTGTATACATCCGTGTATATGTGAACCATTTTGTCTGGAACAACGATTGCAAACTAGCCTGTGCATCATAATTAGATTTTAAGATTTCACATTTGTGGTAATGATGTAATTATTAAGTACCTAAATTTATTTATGTATAATCGGCTCTCGATAATTCGTCATTCTTTAATCCGATACTTTTCGACTAAAAAATAAACTTAGCAAAAAGCTAAGCTTTTCTATAAAGATAAGCTTAGCTTTTTCTTTAAATATGAAGGCAAGCGTAACAATCAAATTAAAAAAAAAAACAAGGATTTTCTTCTGGCTCTAATTAAAAATTATTTTTAGTTTTTTTAAATATTACGGATGCGAATCGATGCAAAGAAAAAATAATCGAAAATCCTTATTCATAGCTGGAAGTTAAATTAATTAAATGTGAATATATGTAAGATAATAATTTATTGATAAAACACATAATAATAATTGTAACCGTAAAAAGGAAGTTAAATGAGATATATTCAGCCAATAATGTTATCACCATAGGAATAATTACAAACTCTGAACATTAAAAGTTTAAAATCTTCAACTGTTCCAGGAATTTTTACCAGAAATTACAAAAATAATATTTTCCAAACATTAAAAGAATTGTTTGACAATTTCTGCCTTAGAATAATTATCAGTAAATTGAGTTTTGCACTACAAAAATCTTAGCATTAAAAATGTACCGAGAGAAAAAAGATATAAATAACCATAATACATCAAGTAAAAATTAGAAACATTAGGATTAGAAGTTATATAATTCCAGTTTTTTCGTGAAGATGAAATATTAATACCAACTCTAGGAAATGTACAGTGGCATAAAAATGTGTTATTGTCGTATATGTGTGTGCGTTTGTGTAGATTAAAGTGTTTTTTAGTTTAAGTAAACTTGATGAGATCTTTTATTTATAATTTGACTTAAATTTTATATATTGCTAATTAAATATTAATATTTTGAAAAATATGCATTTTGTTCCGTATGAGAAAATTGAATTTTTTATATAAAAACTAAAAAGCTTATACTTAAACTCCAGATTTGTAGGATAAATTTATGGGATAAACTTTTAAATTTAAAACCTTAAGTTTAAAGTTTTAAACAAACTTAACAATTTAATAGTGATAAAGCTGTTAATACTATAAGTACTAAGTTCTGTACTATTTCACAGTAAAACATTAACTACACTGAAACTTATGTATTAATGTAATTGTTAATATATTATAAAATGAGAAATAAACTATTATTTCCTTAAGTATAACCTGAAGTAAATTCTTTTAATAATAATTATATTAAATATCACCTTAAAAAAATTATCGAAATCAGGTTAATCGAATTTAAAGGATAAAAACGTTTGTAGACACCATATGACTTCCTTGTACGCCTATTAATTTACATATACACATTTTTTGCTGCACTTCATTTAAACTTATTTCAATTGAAAATGAGATGCGATCCTTCAATTCTTTAATAAAAAGGTTTTTTGTTATTATTGAATTATTGTTTATTGTAAAACTTTTTTTATAATTGCATATTAATAAATCAATATATTTTAAAGTTAAAAAGAAAAGGAAATGAAGTCGAATCGAACCAATGTGTCATCCCCTTGCAAGATCCAAATATTTCATTAATTAAAATTTTATTTGGCCCTAACTCTAGAATTAATGAAAATAAGTACCACTTATGATAATCTTTAAAAAGCTCTCAATGAGGGCTTATTACTGCAGTTATGAAAAGGTCCAAAATCCAAATGTTTTGGATTTTGGTCTTTTTTGGACACTTCTGGTTCAGTAGATTGTAATCAAAATGAGATGTTCACAACTGGATGTTACAACAGTCCTAAATCTAAAATTTCAACATCCTACGGTTAATCGTTTTTGAGTTATGCGTGATACATACGTACGTACGTACAGACGTCAAAATGGATTCAAGGATGGTCAAGATGAATATTTCCGTTGAAATCTGAAAACCAAAATTTTTCGCGTTCACAAAGATTTTTTTTTAGTTTTGCAAATTTTTGTGATACTAGGAAAGATATAAATATAGGAAAGAAATATATATAGGAAAAAATATATATAGGATATATAAATATATATAGGAAAAATATATAGGAAAGATATAAATATAGGAAAGAAAGATCATAGTCAAAAAAAAAATCAAAATTGAGATATGGATGATATCTCGCATCTTGTGTGCAGTTCTTTTGGGCAGTTCAAGTTATAAAACTTTTATTAAAAGAACAATAATAGTCCACGTATGTAACAGTATAACGATTAAGGTCCGGTTTTTTAGGCTATTAAGCTTTTTAATGCGTCCGTTTTATTTTATAAATTATTATTTTTGATGAGGAGATTAATTTTAATTGATAAGTCATTCTTTCTTTAGTTTATGCCGACTTTTTATTTTATAAATATGAGGATTTTCATAATTATTATAGAACTTTGCTTATTAAAAAAAAAAAAAAATTATATTAATATTTTAGAAGTTTCATCTGAATCCTTTTTTTCCTGTTTAGCCTTCAGGAATCACCATCAAGTATTACTTCAAAGGATGAATGAGGATGATATGAATGAGTGCAAGTAAACTGTACTCTTGTACACCCTCAGGTCGACCATTTCTGAGATGTGTTGTTAATTGAAACCCAACCACCAAATCACACCGGTATCCGTGATCTAGTATTCAAATCCCTATAAAAGTAATTGCCAATTAAAAACCTTATAAATTTGCGACTTACAGCTAGCGTAAAGGATAAATTTTACAATAACTAAATTTTTTTTATAACTGAACACCAAAAATGTTATAGACATTGAAACTAACGTTTGGAAGGGGAAATTATATTAGATTTTTGTGTCTATCAATTTTAAAAGACAAAATTATTAAAATGGTGTTTATAAGATAAAAAAAAAAAAAAACGTAATACGCATGACTAAATTAGAGATTGAATGTTACTTATTTAAAAGGGCAATTATATTTAAATATTGTATCGTTTTAAATCTTATCACCATTTGGTGTCCTGCCTTACGTCCCTTACGTCACCACATTCTCATCCATTTCTACACAAGGCTTTCTCCTTGTAGTTTCCAATCTTCACCTTATCTATTAACTTAATCTCCCTTCTTTCGTTTTTCCTTCTACTGATCCTTCCGATGCAATTGTTAAGGTTCCACTTCCTCTAACCACATATCCTAACCAGTTTCCTTTTCTTTTTTTCCCAATAGATACTCTTCCTTCTTTAGTCCTGTTCATTACTTCCTCTTTCCTCACTTTATCCGCCCACCTTATTTACTCCATCCTTCTCCATATTCACATTTCAAAAGTCACAATCCAGTCCATCTTCTTCGTCCTCATCGTCCATTCTTAAATTTCATGTAAAAAGACAATTGGATAACATCTTCCTTAACTCGAATTTCGACGTTTAATTCATAGTACCAAATGCTACTGAAAAGAGAAACACTGTAACCATAATAAATGGCTACATTTACATGTTTTTGATCCACAAAAATATTTTTGGTATTCCGTTTCAATTAGGAGAATGATTTGTTTTTCTTTAGTGTAAAGTATTATTTATTATGGTATAACTGTTTATTATTCAGCATCTGAATATATAAAAAAGCAAATAAAAAATATTTTAAGAAGGATTCTTTAAGTATTATTTAATGATATTCCACAGGAGCTATTAGGAACAGTGTCTTTTGATGCCGTGGCAAAGTATTCTGACTTGTTAAGACATTATTTTGATTAGGAATATAGAATATTAAATAATGTAGGATATAATTTAAGATACAGATCATATCAAGTACAAAGATATTATAATAATTATAATAAACTGACTCTGGAATATAGAATACCCTGTCTGATAAATGCTTTGCCAGTTGAGTTACAAAATTTACAAAGTAAATCTCAAGTAAGAACAAGATTGAAAGTATTTTTTATAAATGAACAATGATTGTTAATGACAATTTTAAAAACTACTTATAAATCATTATGCATTATATTGTTTAAAAAAAAATCTAATTGTATACAAATATATCTTAGTACAGTTATTGAGATTTAGCTATTATAAAAATATAATATAGTCTATGTAAGAATTATTTAGGTTAGGTTATGCATTGATTATTGTAATTTTGTATTAATTTGAAGTAGGTTAAGCAGTATATCTTAGGAATTGTTATTAATAACTACATTTTATTGATATTTTATTAATATATAAATACATATATATGACTTTTATATTATATTATTAATGTATATATTAGTAGTATATTATTAGGAATTATATGTAATTGGAAAATGAGCTAAAATTTAATTTTTAGAAATAAACTTGGTCTATACAAAGAGATCTTGATATATTGTGTTTTTATCAAGAATTTTACACGATATAAAATTTATTTTAATTTAATTGTTTTTCTAAATTGTATAAGATAAGATTCTTAAAGTTATAAATCATCAGTTATTTAATTAGTTAATTTTAATTTCATTTTTTTTCTGTTATAACTTAATTATCTCTTATCTCTCCTGTTAAGACCGAGGAAGAGACCCTCCAAATATGGAGGATCTTTTCTCCAATCGCCTATAACTTCTCCTACATTGTACGGATTAAATAAATCTTATCTTATGAATTTTACCCTCAAAACTATTTTTTTCAATATTTACATTATTTAATTTTTATGTTTAACAAGTGTTTTTTTTTTGTCCTGAATGAAAATTTTCTCTATTTTTCATTCTTATTAAAAAGAATCTCGTTTTTTATATTAAATTAGCTCACATGATTTTCAAATATCTCCCTTAACAGTATATTTAAAGCAAATATTTGATTTTTTCCTCTAGCTTTTGTAATGTCCATAGCTTGCTCCCATAATCGTTAGTAATATTCTTAAAGCCTTTTAAATACCTTGAATTTAAATTCGTATGCTTTTCTGTTTCTCCATTTATAATTCACCCCCACTTTAAATATTCGTAAAACTTCGCCTATAACTCACAATAAAGCCTTTAATATCCTAAGAACATTTTAAAATATTAATATAATTCAATGGTGTACATACGAATAACTTTAACTATCGATAAATCATTCCATATTAATGTTTTAATAAGCTAATTAACTGATTATTTAATCCTTAGGCGGATTTTTTTTTAATAAAAAATCTAATACAGAGCAATAATTTATTAAATTTAACTTGTACCTTTATCTGTAATTTTTTAAATATATTAAGATTTTGCTTTACGTATTTTTCGTTTCCGTCATAAATTCCATTTTATACTGATATTTTTATATGTAAAATATACTTAAGAGATTATCATAAATTACACTAACGGTTAATCTACGATGCAATATTCGAATATTACGATATAATAACCATAAATTTAAAAATAAGCTAATATCATTCATATTCTGAAATGTTTTCGATAGCTATTTTTAAAAATTAGGGGAACGAACATAAAGAATGGGAAATAAAGTAAGAACAAAGAATATAAGAGAAAAAAAGGAAGAATAGAATTGGGCGTATGTATGCAGAATTAGAATGTTTTAGAGAGAATTATGTCGGGTTGCGAGTAATGGATTCAAGAGAAGACTATGTGGGTGGGGGTAGGGGGTTCCTAAGATGGTTAGGTATGAGGGTAAGGGGTAAAGGGGGGGTTGAAACAACGCATAAAGGAAGTGGAAGCAAGTGAAATATATGCATAAAGTGTAGCAATAATATTTAGGTTGTGTTGGGTAGGGTGGATTGTGTCTTAGATCTGTTACGACTCCCTTGAGTCTTGGAGCATGGTACTGTAATACAGGTACTAGGCTTTATTGCCCGCTCGACTACTACTCGGCTAGCAGTTAACATTCAAGATGGAGGTCAGGCCGATAAAACAGTTGCAGGAGGGAAATTCTGCAATTTAAAAAACAACAACCCTGCCGGAATTTCTCCCCCTGGAGTCACAACCGAGCGGGGCCGTGGCTCGCGGATGGATGGCTGGCTCACGGACAAGAAATGCTCAACATAATGGCTACCCTTCAACCTCCCCCCTCTGTTAGCTTTTACTCTCTCACTCATTCGTCGAAACATCCTAGTATCCAGCTATCCCTATACTTAAACACATATACACGTACATTCTAACAAACAAAATTCACTATATATACACACACACACACACACCCTGTCTGTTATCAACGACCATTGTTACATTCGTTACTTTTTATTCACAAACAAGATAGTAATTCAATCTTTAAATCATTTTCTTTTATTCTCTGGTAAATTTTTTAGATTTTTTTTCTGTAGAAAAAATACAAAACAATAACTATATAATAATATTTTTACATAAAAAAATCAACTTAATAATACGTAACATAGGTTCAATTATAAAATAACGTTTTTATTATCCTATTATAAATAATAAAAAAATATTGTTTTTACTTCCTTGTACGAAGTAATGAAAGTACTGTGATATCGAAAAATTTCGGTATTCAGATTTCAACGGAAATATCCATTTTGACTTGTTTCGGTATGATGTCTGTACGTATATATGTTTTTCGCATAACTCAAAAACGATTAACTGTAGGATGTTGAAATTTTGGATTTAGGAAATTTTGGATTTTTTTTAATATCTAGTTGTCCACATCCCTTTTGATTGCAATCAACTAGACAAAAAGTTCAAAAAGACCAAAATCTAAAACATTTTGAACTTTATCTTAATTGCAGTAATAAGCCAATATTGAGAGCTGTTCAACGAAATATCATAAATGTTACTTATTTTCGTTGGTTCCAGAGTTTATAGCCAAATAAAATTTTAATTAATGAAATATTTGGACCCTACAAGGAGAAGGCACATCGGTTACTATCCGACTTCATTTCATTTAAAAAAATTTTTTTAAATTTAAATATAGTGATTTATTAATAATTATTAACTACCGATTGAAAAAAAATGAATAAAAATCAGAAGTTATTAGCAAAATAAAATATTATGTACTTTTCACAGCAATTCAAAAATGTTTACAGAGGTTAATAACTATTAATAAATGAATATTTTAAATTAAAAAAAAGTATGTATGTAAAGTCGGATTCGAACAGATGTGTGCTAGATTACGAATCCGACACTTTCTCATTTACACCACATAACTACTTGAGCGACATGAAACAAAATTAATATACAAACTAATATAAAATGCTGATGCGGACACCACAACAAAATGTGATGCATCTGATGTCCACTGCAATGTAATTGTGTAACTGTCTACTTTATTAAAGAATTGGAGGATCGTATCTCACTTTCAATTGAAATAAGTTTAAACGAAGTGCAGCAAAAAATGTATATATGTAATTCATTAGGCGTACAAGGAAATCATGTGGGTCCAAATCAGATTTTTTAGAAGTTTTTAAAATAAATAAGTAAACGAATAACAAAATGTTTGATTATAATTGACAGATCCTGTATAAGATATTAGTAAAAAAGATTACACTTTTACTAAACATAGAAAACTTAATTTTAACCGTTAAATTGATCTAAATATATGTATATATGGAGTAATTCGTATGTATATATATAAACAAGAAAATGCATTGAAGTTTAACATAAATATGCATTTGAATAGTATTTTAGGTACCGGGTGTCCAAAAAAGAACTTTGGAGTTTCAAGAATGAATATAGATTTTATTTTTTAGCACTCAGTAGTGTTTTATGCGTAATCTTAAAATGACAAGAATTAAGTTTTAGTTTGCACATTCTTTATCAGATAGCAGCTGCGTTAAATTGCAGCACAGACTAAGCTTTTATGAACCCGGGCTTCAGTACAATGCCGTTGATATAAGAGAAAATACAGTGCGTGTAGTGGTTCACAGAAATAAAATCAGTGACTGTCATACAAAGAAATTATATACGAGTCCATAGTAGAAATTCTCCGATTGACTAAATCATAAATCAGTGGTGTGAACAGTTTTTTTGGAAACCAGAAGCGTTCTGAAGGAACACTCTCATAAAGGGCTAAAAGACAGATAGAATCGACTGTCTTTCCAACAAAGTCCAAAACATTCAGTTCGTAGTATTAGTCGTCGATTAAACATTCCTAAAACACTGTCACGATGTTGTTCGCAAGCGATTGAAACTTTATAATTATAAACTGCAGCTACTATTTGAAATTAAACCTAACGATAAGCCACAAAAAATTCAATTTTTAATGACCATTTTTGTTAGAGATCATTTCTGCTAATGAAATCTACCAGCAGCGCATTTTACTTTCTGATGAAGCAATATTTCATATTCGTAGAGTCGTGAATCGCTCTAATTTTTGGGGATGGGGCTCAGAAAGTTCATACAAATTGGTGGAATTCGTCCACAACTCTTCGAAAATGAATGTCTGGTGGTATGGTATCATGAATAATCTAATTTTGAGCCATTTTTTTTCGGTGAGCAGACTATTATGGATATAGTATACTCGGTCATGTTAGAGAACTTTGTGTTTTCACAGATTGAAAATATGGAAGTCCTAATTTTCCAACAGTACGGTGCTTCTCTACAGTATGCAAAAATTGTGCAGACTGTGTTCGACAGGTACCCAGAAGGCCGGATAGATAGTAGCTCCAGGTTCATCGCCGATGAAGTTCTTCTTTTAGGGCTACCTAAAAGACATCGTATACCAAGAAATAGTCTAGTCTTAAGACTTTAGATTCCGTTATTAGATTCTGTTACTGATTACTTTCTCCTTTTAATCTTAAGATAATTTCGAATTTTATCCTCCTGTAAAAGGAACATTTTAAAGGTTTATTTTCTTTTCCATTCTATTTTTCCTAATGTCGATATTTCACCATCATAAAGCGGTACACGTGACATAAATATTTTTTAATAATTTGTTCTAAATCTTTCTAATTGATACTTGCAAATTATTTTTGTATCAGTCTGTTTTTGATGTCTAGATTACGATTTCATAAAATTAGATTTCATTTTTTTTTTTTTAATAATGGCAACGATTTTGCTGAAATTACTTGGTACTTTTTATCATTTATTTTTTTACCGATAAAATTACACAAGATCTTTTAAGCATATACGTAGAATATGTGAATAAGATTTTATAGCTTATGAAAAAATATCATGCCTGACCGGAATTCGAACCTGGGATCTCCAGATGAAGGGTCGAGATGCTGCCATTTTGCAGCGGAGATCGGCAGAGTGATTATTTTTTAATTTATTCTTATTTACTTTCATATATTCTATATAAATATTTTTAACTACGCAAAGGAAAAAATAAAGGATTGGAAAATAAGAAAATAATTTATTTTCATAAAAGAGCTAATAAATACATTATATTATAATTATATTTTATTATTTTTTATTTTTAAAATTCTAACTTTTATAATTTTCATATATTTTTTCGCAGCTACCAGTAGTAAGTACATGGTAATCATCTAAAATTTGATTTTTCCTGGAAAATTATACATATTTTTTGAATCCAGAGCCGATGAAAAAACATTGATATTATTAAAAGCTTCTACTGATGTTTATAAAAGTGTGCATTTGTATGTAGGCTGGTCATGTTTTTATGCAAGAACACTCTTTCTTTTGTTAATTCGTACTGGCTTTTTTTACGATAATGGCTCAGTGAATTATATATATATATATGGCATTAATGCTATTAAATTTTTGAAAAATTGGTTCAAGTGTAACCAATTTTTCAAACAACTTTGCAGTTGCATTAATCATCCAAACAATTTCTGCTGCATTTGTGATGTAACATTGAAGTCTCAGAAACGAAATATAATTCTATTGATAAAAAATCTTATGAACTGTATTTTGGATGTAAATTAGATGATCAGGACAAATCTTGGGCTCCTCATATTTGCTGTGTTTCTTGTAACATTAATGACTGGTTGGCGAAATGGATCTCATCACATGTCATTTGCAATTCCAGTGATTTGGAGAGAACCAAAGGATCCCACCACAGACTGTTATTTTTGTGTAATAAAGATATCTGGGATAAAAGCTAAAACTAAACGTACTGTTAAATACCCTGATATTCCCTCTGTTATGTAGCCAGTGCCACAAAGCCAAGAACTTCCAATTCCTGTATCACAAAAAACATGGAACTTGGATAGAGATGAAAATGTCGAATCTTATGCTGATTTATCAGGCGATGAAGAAAGAGATCCAAACTTTTTAGAAAATAGATATACTGAATCCCATTTAATTAATTAATTAGAATTAAATGATCTAGTTCGTGTTCTAAATTTCACAAAGAATCAAGCAAAAAATACTAGCATCAAGACTAAATAGATGGTATCTTACAAACAAACGCTAATATAACTGCTTTCCGTGACAGACAATCAGAATTTGAAAATTTCTTCTCTCTGTACGAAAACTTAGTAAACTGTAATGATGATTAAAGCTTAGTTTAAAAGCTGTTCTACTTCACATTGGAAATTAATAACCATCAATACCATTAGCATACGCTGTTCACCTGAAGGATTCTTATGAAAATAGTATTGAGCAGGATTCAGTATGAGAAATATTTTCGGCGTATTTGTGGAGTTCTGAAAGTGATAGCGCTTTTACTTGAACTGTAACTTGGATACACTAAGTTCTGTTGCTTTTTGAGCGAGTGGGGCAGCAGAGTAGGAAAAACCATTACATAAAAAAGCAGTTGCCAAAGAGAAAGGTACTGACTGTAGGAGAGAAGAATGTTGTTAGTCAGGTATTAAGAAAACCATAAAAAGTTTATCTTCCGCCACTACACATTAAGCTAGGTTTATTCAAAGATTCTGTTATAGCAATGAATCTTAATGATACAGGATTTCGATCCCTAAAAACAAATTCCCTAATATAAGCGATGCTAAAATAAAGGAAGGTGTACCACAAATAAGAAAACTAATGAGTGATCCGGCGTTTGAAGAATGTTTGAATGATTTGGAGATTACTGCATGGAAATCATTTCAAAATGTGGTAAACAACTTCCTTGGAAACCATAAGGACAGTAACTACAGAGAACTTGTGAGTGAACTCTTTCAAAACTACAAACAACTTAGTGTAACATGTCACTCAAATTCCATTTCTTACATTCACATTTGGATTTTTCCCCTAAAAATCTCGGCCCTATCAGTGATTAACATGGAGAACGCTTTCACCAGGATATATCTACAACGGAAACATGATACAGGGAAAATGGGACCCAAAGATGTTAGCCTACTACTGTTGGAGTCTAAAGAGGGGGGTATCTACCTACAGCAAATTACAGCAGAAAATCGAAAAGAAATAGATTTTAAGTGAGTACAAAATGCATTTTATGTATTGTCGTATTACGTTCACCATACATTTTTAGTTTCAAAAGAAATTTTAATTCCAAAAAACTGAGCCTCATAGAAAAAACCTATATTAATTTATATGAAATCAGCATAAAAATACTGTAAGAATCAGCCATTCAATCTCATTTAACAAAAAAAAAAATTAAATTCTGTTGACCAGTAATTAGATCGAACTTAATACATGTACCAAATATATTATGGTTAGGTCCAGTAGATTTAGAATTTTTAATATAATTTTTTGGGACACCTGGACACATTTTCAAAATTTTGGATATTCTAAAATTCGACTGTGGTGAACGTAGAAATATCTTGCTAGTTTCATCAAATTCGTTGAGCGGTTCAGACCGGATGCTCTATCACACAGATATACATTTATTCTCATTACTCATTAATATAGACAACCAACATTAACATTTCACCAATTCAGATTAATTAGCGAAAGATCATATCAGATAAATCTAAAAGAATGAAGATATGGATTTATTAATTTAAACAAAATAAGCAAATATATATAAAGCAGTCGAGTAGTTTATTATGGTTGTAAGTTACTAAACATAGTTTAAATAATAGTGTTTTTTCTTAATTACTTTTATGGTAACAAGATTATTAAGTAAGAACCATTACTTATTAATAGAATTAATGGTAATTATTATTGAAGAAAATCTTGAAATATAGTCAAAGAAGCCGAGTAATTTATATAAAAAACCAAACATTGATTGCTAAAATAATAAAATAAATTACAAAAAGCGACTTTAAAACCCAATTTAAAAATTAAAAAATAATGTTTTTCAATTGTTTAAGTTTTAGAAGTTGGCACAAATTACAAATATTATCAATTAACGCCGACTTAAGTCAAAATTAAAGAATTATAAAGGGATTATTTTTTTAATTTTGGTGTGAGTTTTTTAAAATACTTTATTATTCATTTTTTAATTAATTTGTATTTAAACTTGGAATATGGGAAAAAAACAAGCATCTAGATAAATCATTTAATGAAATACAGAGACATAAAGAAAGGACACAGCTATTATTGAATGTCAGTTTAGGCTTTCTGGAATTCGGGAGTTTGTAAAATTTATTTTATCCTTTAGTATTTCAACTAATTTTCACAAAATTTTTCGTGAAAATTATTTGAGTATCAGAATACTACCAGGTTATCATTGGCCTTTATTAAAGTGATTGTTATATATTATTACATTTATTGAGCATTTAAGAATCCAATAACATGCAACGCTTATAACAAAATAATATGTAAAATATCGTTTATGTAATCAATGTGATTTTCATTAAAAGAAAAATTTTTTATTTAAGCTATCTAGAAAATAATTAAATAGAATCACCAGAGGAATTTCCTCAACAAAAAAAAAAGGAAAAAACATTATCGAAACCATTTAAAGAGGAGAGGTTTGAACACGGATAAAAAAGGTTTGAAGTAAAAAATACATAGGGTCGGGGAACAACAAAAGATAGGTAAATTATCAAGAATGTGTCAAATTTTGTTTAAAAAAAAGTATGTCATTTATATAGCATAATAATATTACTTACAATTAATTGTTGAAAATAAAAATCGTTACCAAGCCGTGGCGGAGTGGTAGCGTCTCACCCCTTTCATTCGGGGGTCCCGGATTCGAATCGTGGTCAGGCATTGCATATTTCGTACATTAATTATATAACAATTTCCACTTACCAACTATTTTTATTATTACGTCCGAGCGCTTTCTGATATTAATCCATCATCAGGAACATTTATCTTTTATGCATTATAATTATTTCCTTCACAAATTAATATATTAAATGAATTTTGAATTTGAAAAACAAAAATTATAAATACAACAACTGAGAAAAATAATGTCGACATTGTCCGTCATGTCAGTATAAAGCTCTCAATTGATATTTGTATTTATAAATTTTGTTTTTAAAATTCAAAATTTATTAAATATATTAATTTGTGAAGGAAATAGTTATAATGCGTAACAAATAATTGTTCCTGATGATGGATTAATATCCGAAAGCGCTCGGACATAATAATAAAAATAGTTGGTAAGTGGAAATTATTATATAATTAATTTATATCAATACCAACGGGCCGTGATTAATAATAAAAATATATCGTACACTACAAAATTTCATTTCCATATTCCCGTAAACAAACTTTCAAAGTTTCTGTAGTGAATTAATTCATCAAGCAAAAAAAAAGAAGGAGAATTTCAAATTACCAGTTTCATCGTGCACGTAAAAATCTTATTACCAATTTTATGGTTTACTTTTACTTAAAAAATATCACGGCACTTAGCTGAATTATTGTAATTTACATGTTCACCAAATAAAAATTATATTACCTGATATAAAAAAATATATATATATACGAATTTAATACATAAATATTTCATCACAAAATATTTATATAATAAATGATTAAAAAAATAATACACTTAACTGACATATGATGAGTGAACTGAAATAAATGAAATTTTATTTGTACGTAAAAATTTATTAATCAATCGTTTAAGTTAAATGATACTTTAAATTTAATTTTTAATATATTACATGTACATATTATGAAGAATGACAACATTTAAGTGTTTTCGATTTAAATACGGGATGAAAGTCAAAAAAAGTACATTATTTTTTTAAAGATTTGTAAGATTACTGAAGTTATTATTAAAATATATATTGAAAATCATTTTGTTATTTTGTAAAATAATTTTTTTAAATCTTTTTTCAGGTTATTTATAAAGAATGGACGAAAAAACGGCGAATGAGATTACAAATGGTGAGTGTCAATTATTCCATTAGGCTAATTTTTTTTTTAACATTCACTAAATATATATATATATTTTGTGTGTGTGTGTGTATATATACACTATATATATATATATATATATATATATATATACATATACTAATATCACCGTTCTGGCTTTGCCTGCGCTATATGGTTACAGGGGATTTTTAGCTGGTCAGGGTAAACTTCGCTCGCCCTTCTCGTCTAGCCAAGTGCTCTGTTCCCTGGACCCCCTGGGTTTATCAAGCTTCTGAGAATAATAATGTTAAATAAAAATTAAAGCCCGTTAAATTTATAAAAACTATATGTATTGTAATTTCTTCAGAGCAACAGTTTGGTCAGTATAGGACTAATTGATTTTAGATTTCCCGTCGAGAAATACATAATCAAAATTTAAAGCATAAATTGCTATATAGTAATATATATATGCAATCCCATAAATATCTATTCAGTATCGGTGGCAAAAACGGTAAAAATGTAAAAAATAGTTTGTTTTTTACCCCTTAAAATTTTAAAATTCAAAAAATCCAAAAATTGTTTTTGATATTTAATCTTAAAGTATGTGCAATTCCAAATCGAGTGAATATTTCATTTAATATAGTCGGAAATGGGGAAAATTTGCAGTCATTGTTCGAAATTTTTTTACTTTTCTTCACTCCTTTCAAAATCAAATTAGAAAAAATTTATAAATTGGTTTTTAGATATTCACATGAAGATTACACAACCAAAAATCAAGCTGATAGTTTCATTTGTCGTCAAGAAATTAAAAAAATTGTAAATTTCATTATTACCATCTTTTTAATCCTTTAAACTCGAATTTCAAACAATCTTTTCTTAGAGTGCACTTACACCCTAAGTAGAACTGTATACAAATTCTCATCATTTTGTCTATTTTGTCAGTAGTTTTTGCTGGGAGTTCGCTATGAATTACTCATGACATGTTTTTTAATATATATAGTATACTTTTGTTAATTAAAATGATAACCAGTGTGAAAATAACATTAGATGAAATAAAATAATGCCCTATATCCTTAAATTTAAACGTCAAATTCTTAGTAAAATCATAGTAATAGGGCACTGCAGTCGTGTGATTTATTTTACAATTTTATCCTAAGTTTAAATTATGTAGACAATAAAATTGTCTACACATCAAAACTGAATTTGATAATTATCGTGAAAATTTTGAAAAAAAGGAAAACTACACTAAATATTAATTGAATTAAAAAAAATTCTTTTCGGCGCGCCGGTAGATTCACGGGTCCTAAGTAGGGGATAAAAAATATTTTCACCTTAAAGTTAAGACTTAAAATTTATTATAAACGATTTTGGTCATCCCTTACCGTAAGGGTTGGTAATATTAAAAATTGTTTCCGATAAAAGTTTTAGGTAATGTTTAGAAGACTAACGATCGCTTTAAACCGATTCAATACTACGTCTATTAAGGAAGGTATGATTTTTTTCGTCTTTGAAACTCCATTTTTTCCACTCCCTGGGCCAATGGTTGATGATATCAAAAACCTTTACCCAGATAAGTTTTAGGCCCTTATCCAAAGAATAGTAGGAACTTTAAACGAATTCGATATTTTTCTTAATAAGAAAGTTATAGAGATATCTTTTTTTCGAAAAATCCCCCACCCAATAGTCCGATTTTTCCCATTAACAAACTGGACCGAGATTTTTTATTGTTATATTATATGTATCAATTTAGAAGTGATTGACGCAAAATTACGGCAGTTATCGTGTTTACAAGAAAGTGAAATATATATATATATATATATATAAATGTAGATATAAACTTTTGAACTGACGGTGGTTTTGAGGTCTGGGGGATGTGAAACGCGAGATATGTTGAAATTTTCTGGAAGTCGAATCATGATACGCATTACAATAGGTAGCTTTCTTTTCAAATCTAACTAAAACATTTGATTGATAAATGTAACAGATTTAGGCTAAGGTAATTAAGACTGGTCAATCACTGTTGTATATACACGATGTATATACTCGTAGTATAACTCTTAATTTTTTTTTTGTTTTCTCTTTTGTTTTACTTAAGTAATTTTATTTTAGTGGAGTACCGATTTTATGTTTTTATTTGTTTAAATTATTTATTCTGCTGTTTATTTTAATTAGACGATACCGTGTTCGCATCCACACAAATTATAATTTCTGTTAAGAAGTGATTGATTTGATTATCTTTTTAGGAATAGAAATTTTAATTACACTTAATAATAAAAATTAAAATAAATGTTATTTGAAATCGATCGGTAATAAATTTAATAGTTTAGATAATCATATAACTTCCCATTATTTATTTCATTCTGTTCCAGTGAGTACGGAGTTGGAATATCCTACATACGATGAAATCACAGAAGATTTTGTAAAAGCTGGAAAAATCAGTTCAAGTAAGTAATATTGATAATTTTTTGTTAAATGTTCATAATTTTTGTTTTTTTCTCATCCCCTTTATTTTTGCCGTTTTTCGAGTTTTTTCTGTAATGCTCCCCGCACTCTTTATTTATACAATATTTATGAATTGTTGTTTTTTTACGTATTCACAGAATTTGATTACGTATTTCACGGAAAGCCGACTTATACAGAGAAGAATAACCTATAAAGTCCTTTTTTCTACGGCTGTATTATAAAGTTTGAATTACGCGGCTGGAACCTGTATCACAATGAGGGTCATTATGAGACAGATTTTCGTTATGATAAAGGTGTTCAATCAATCAAAAGCCTACTTTTTTCAACCACTGACCAAACAGAAGCGGGTATTGTTTAATGTATCAGCTGGTTTTATTTCCTTGTACGAAATAAAGGAAGTATTGTAATCGCGAAATATTTCAGTTTTCAGATTTCAACGGAAATATCCATTTTGACTAGTTTCGGCGTGACGTCTGTACATACGTACGTATATATCTCGCAGAACTCAAAAACGATTAACCGTAGGATGTTGATATTTTGGATTTAGGACTGTTGTAACATCCAGTTATCCTCTTTTGATTGCAATCGACTTAACCAAAAGTGTCAAAAAAAGCTCAGAATCCAAAAAAAAATTGAATTTTGACTTTTTCTTAACTGTAGTAATTAGCCCACATTGAGTGTTTTCAATGATATATCATAAGTTGGTTCCAGAGTTACAGCCAAATGAAATTTTAATTAATTAGATATTTGGATCTTAAAAGGGGAAGGCACAACGGTTCGAATCAGACTTCATCTCCTTTTTCTTTAAGTTTTTTTTTTAATTTAAATATATTAATTTATTAATAATTATTAACCTCTGATAGTAAAAAAAATTTTACAGTAAATAATAATTCAATAATACAATTTAAAAAAATTAAAAAATATCAGAAGTTATTAATGAAATAAAATTTTATGTACTTTTCATTTAAAATAAATGTGTATATGTAATTTAATAGGCGTACAAGGAAGTCATGTGACTTCCACATCAGATTTTTTACTTTTATTTTAATCCAATTGAGTAATTAGCAAGCAGGGGGTGATTTGAAAGCACACAAGTGTGCACACTTGTGTGCTTTCAAACTACCCACTCTTTTCCTTTTATTAATTATGTCGGATCTGAGGAAGAAATGTCTTCACACCAATTCATATAAAAGAAAAGGCAGAATCTATGACTAATAACCTATTTCTACAGAAATGTATTGTTTATTGTTTTTTTTTTTTTTTATATATATATATATATATATATATATATTCCTTAAATAATGTATTCTATCATCGATTTAAATCAGTAATCCCAATATTTTCTCAGCCGTAGAAAAAATGTTGTTCTCTATAATGAACATTAATGCACTTTTGCAAAGTTTACGAAGTTAAACTTGCTTCTTACTAATGCATTCATGGCTATCATTTTTCTTTTTTCTGTTTAGCCTCCGGGGATTATCCGTTCAGGTGTTACTTCAGAGGATGAATGAGGATGATAGTATGAGTGTAAATGAAGTGTACTCTTGTACAGTCTCAGTTCAACCATTCCTGAGATGTGTGGTTAATTGAAACCCAACCACCAAAGAACATCGGTATCCACGATCTAGTATTCAAATCCGTATAAAAATAACTGACTTTATTAGGACTTGAACGCTGGAACTTTCGACTTCCAAATCAGCTAATTTGGGAAGACACTTTCACCACTAGACCAACCCGGTAAGTTTAATGGCTATCATTATAGACTCATTACATAACGTACTATTAAAAACTATGTTACACACATAACTCGTACATTTAAAATATTCTACACACTTAATTAGCTTTAACTAACCTAGACAATGCTTCAAATAACGAAAAATTATTAGGAAGGTACATCCCAACCCCGTAGAGGAAGACACCCGCCTAGTGACGTTCCGACGCCGCCTCCCCCCTCCCACCACCAAATAGGAAGGTACAGTAATGTTTTTTTCACTGAACAATTTATTAGTAATATTGTGTACATACATTAAACAATACCATATATCTCTATCTTATCTGTAAGCCGTTCAAGATAATTTATTTTTTTTTATAATAATTGTAATTCACGACATTATTTAATAATAATTTAAATACGAAGATTTAAACCCATATTACGTATATAAATCCACGAGAAATGATAAAAACAGGGAGCGGGGCGCATAACAGAAAAGACCCGCTTTTTCTTTCAACACCTACTTCTCTTTCCTTTTTTTTCATTCTTCCTCTTTTTCGTCTATTACTTCTTTACATTCTTTTTTTTAACTTTTCCTTTTTATCTTCTTTCTTTGACCTTTATCTTCTTACTTTTTTCTTCCAATCTTTTCCTTTCCTCCTTCTCAGCTTTATTCACCATCTTCACACTTCTTCTTCTTACTTCTTTTTCAGTCACCACATTAACTATGTTGCTATTAATCTTCCTACTTTTTTGTTCAGATCTTTTTCAAGCAGCTCTTTGTTTGTTTTCTGGAATCGATTAGTTGTATAAGTTGATTTATAACAAACAATTTTTACGATGAACATCAAATGATATAAGCTAATGGAAAATTACATTTAGTAATCTTAATTAAACCTAATTTAGTAATACTAATGAAATAAGTTCGTTAAATTCACTGAACAGAAAAACATATTTCAATCGAAAGTAATATGATACTTCATAAAGCTACTTAAGCGAATCTCACATGGAAGCATATCGTACAGTAAATTTGATAAAATTACACGAAATATTTTATAACTTCGATTTAGGCAAGAAATTTGAGTCGAGTAGGGGACTCATTTTTAACGTTGAACTGAAGCGGTATACGTCGCGCGTCAGAGGGTGATGGAGGGATCTTACCCCTGTTCTGTAAAGTCGTGAACAGGAGTCGCGACTCAACAACGAGACGAGATGAATTGAAAGACCCGTTCAAGCCAATTAATTTTCTGGCCATTGTGCGGCAACATAAAGCGATACAATGCTCTACTTGTTGACATAACGTTACAAAGACCGCCCTGCTTCCTTTCAATAGACCGCCCTTTCTTAGACGACTTCGCTTTACTATATCTCAACTGTTTATTTCGTTTTTTTTTCTTCTATCCCCCTTTTATGTATCTTACCAGGTTTTCTGAATAACTTCCCCTTATCGTTCTTAGGTTAAGTTTGGCTTTACCTTTTACTTTTTATTTTGCTTTCACTAACGTTTTGGCTCGAAGAACATTTCTTTGAATCCAATTTGTACGGTCACTGAACATTGAGTCTGACTACAGTGTTTACTTAAATTATATTCTTTCGTTCCCTTATTTCGTCGTGCAATTAAATCCATTTTAATCATTTATTAACATTTTGCAGTCGAATGAAAACCTGAAAAAGAAAAATAACCTTAACCTTACGATACTTTACAAAATCATCTACAACAAAACATTATGAATTTATGATTAGCCATCCGCTTTTTTTATCTAGAATAACTTTTTATCCACTAAAAACTAGTTTTTACTTTCGCTGAGTAGTTTATAAAAGACATAATATTAACTGCAAAGCAGCTAAGTTTTTAAATTTTTGCTCAAGAATTGTGGTAATGTTAAAAATTCTGTTGTGGATACTACATGACTTCCTTGTATGTCTATTAAATTACATATACACTTTTTTTTTAAATGAAAAGTACATAAAATTTTATTTCATTAACTTCTGATATTTTTTCTATTTTTTTTTTTTTTTAATTTTTAATATTGAATTATTATTTATCGTAAATTTTTTTTTATAATCAGAGGTTAATAAATAATATATTAAAATTAAAAAAAAAAGTTAAAAAAAGAAGATGAAGTCAAATTCGAATCGATGTGCCTTCCCCTTCTAAGATTCAATTATTTCATTAATTAAAATTTCATTTGGCTATAACTCTGAAACCAATGAAAATAAGTACCACTTATGATATATCTTGTAAAGGTATCTCAATGAGAGCACATTACTACAGTTAACAAAAAGTCCAAAATTCAATTTTTTTAGATTTTGGGCTTTTTGGACACTTTTGGTTCAATCTATTTCAATCAAAAGGGGAGATGCACAACTAGATGTTACAGCAGTTCTAAATCTATAATTTCAACATCCTACGGCTAATCGTTTTTGAGTTATGCGAGATACGTACGTACGTGCATACATAAATACATACGTACGTACAGACGTCACGCCTAAAGTAGTCAAAATGGATTCAGGGATGGTCAAAATGGATATTTCCATTGAAATCTGAAAACCGAAATTTTTCGCGATTACAATACTTCCCTTACTTCGTACAAAGAAGTAAAAGTAAATTTTGAACGCTGTTTTTTTTTTTCATATTTTCATATCTTTATACGTATTAAATTATTATTATAATCAATAATTAGATGACTATTTCATTGACGAAGCGAAGATCCCTTTTTTTTGCTCGATTTTTTGACATTCCATTGTTTTATTTGTTTGAGACGTGGTTACGTTCAAACACATTTTCCGATTATTTATTTGTAACGTTCTTAACGGGCAACGATCTTAACGTTGCCGTAACCCGTTAACGGGTTCTTAACGTTCTTAAGATGGAACGATGTGTAAGTAACGACTTTCCATTTAATTCTTCTGTTTCAAAGCGGTGGCTGCTAACATTTTTAAATAAGGTTAAAAGACAAATACGATTAACTGTAAGTCTTTGTCATTAAGCCATATCTACCGCACTACCCTACCACTGTACAGCACTGTGATCTTTCTCAGTGTGTTATTAAATATTGGATCTTACGCTGTTTTTCAATAAACATAATTTTTGATGTTTCTCACTCAGATATGTCATATAAAAAAATATTAAGTAATAATAATAAGTAAAAATAAAGAGGCATTCCGCAATATGCTTCCAGCAAATCCTCCGCTTTTCCGGCCATATAATCCGTAGATCCGGCGAAAATCTTGAAAAGCTAATCGTAAAGGGAAGACCCAGGGCAGAAAGTCACGCGGAAGACCGTCGAAAAGATAGTTGTATCAAAATGAAGAGGCGACTGGAGAAAGGTTAGGTACAATGATTTGGATGGCAGAATACCGTGAGCTATAGCGGAAAATTGTCAGCGGAATATGAATCGGGTCACCGGCTCTCAGACATGTGAGGAGGGATGAATTTCTGTTGTTTCCCACTCAGGCATTTTATCTAAAATAAATTGTAAAATAAAAAAAAAAAAATGGGGATGTAGTGAAAATATCACCTAGAAAATACGAGTAAATAATCAAAGCTATTTTAGTCTCTGGTAACAGTATTACGAACACAGTAAGATTTTTTTCCAAAATAACCTTCTACGATAAAATCCGCAGGACCCAATAAAGAATTATATTTTATTTTGATTTTCATTCTATAATTTAGTTTTGTCTTACACTCAATTTATTTAATTTTGTATAAAATAAACAAACTCATGGAACAGTTTCACAAGAACTGCTACTATAATATTAATATGATACGAGTATGTTATTTAATGCATCGACAGATAGAAAATCTGTTAGTGGTATAAGAATATATTTATTGAAATCTGGACTTCAAAACTGCCGAAAAAACTATCAGTTCAGTATCTTTTAGTTACAGTGGCTTTCCTCCATGTGCGTTTGGCTAAATAATATATCTCTTAGTTCTACTGCATATTACTTTATTTAATTTGATTTAAATGTTAATTATTTTAAAGTACAATATATTTTATAATATTGAATTTATTTTAATCATATAAAACATAAAATAATGGTAAAAATAATAAATAAAGATGAAACAAAACTAAGTAATCGGAGCTGTGTTAAAAAAAATTTCTCATTCAAATATTTTAGTGTTATACCGAGATACAAAAAAGAATTTTGGGGTTTTAATTGTTATTATATCTCTTGGATGAGGCGTATGCGTAAGGCAATGCGAAAGGGACGCTCTAAAATTATATGTTTTCTGTACAACATTCCGATAGCAAGTTTACAGGTCGTTCTTTTTCGCTGAAGCGATCGTAACAGCAAATGCTTATTTGGATATGCTGCCGTTCACGGCTCTTTCCTCAACAGCAAAATGGACTAGAGAAATTTATTTGGCAACAAGATCGGGTCCTCACTGCCATAACTCTGTACGTTGTATGAAATTATTCTAAACCGCTGGATCGGTCGAACCTGATGATAGGCATGTTTACGGTAAGGGTCCCCCGATCTGACCCCATTTGATTTTTTTCCTTTGAGTTTTTATTAAGGATCTTATAAAAGTACCTCCGTTTACTATGATCTAGACAATTTGAGGCAGGATTGAAGCAGCTGTCGCTTCCATTACTCCATACGTGCTGGTTACTCTTTTATTGACTGGATGTGTGACGGCAAAAGTTACTCGCGTTGAAAACTTGTAGGGAAAAACCGTAATGGTTACTCTCTCATTTTGTTTGTGATTCATTACTTTAAACTGAATATTAAATACATTTAAACCCCGGCATCCTTTTTTGTACACCTGTGTAATATAAAATACGTAATCTCATTAAATAGTTGTGAAACAGAAAACTTTAATTTTCATTCGATATTCTGTTTTAATCTATTACAAATCTCTGAGTTATCAGTTGTAAAAGTAATTATATGAATGAACACAATTTCAGAGACATCAGTATTGTTTTTATTTTTATCATAATCCTTATTTATTTTATAAAAAAAAAATTATAATATATAACACTATACCTGCGATAAAAAGATATAAATTGCCATGGTGGGTGATTTCTGTGGCGTCTCTACTTTTCATCTGAAGGTCTTGGATTCGAATCCGGTAATATTTTTCATATTCTACAACAAATTTTCATTTTCATATTCCGTGTTCAAGTTTTACAAGATTCTCTGGTCAGTTAAATCATCAGGCAAAAAAAATATATATGTATATTTATATATCATCATTTCAGGCGTTATTGATCCACTGTAGGAAGACCTTATGAGCTCGTTTCCAACTAATACGGTCTTGTGCGATCTTCTGCTAATTCGGTTTAATGCACTTGATAATATCATCAATCCAATGACCCTTTGGTCTTTTTCGTGGGCGTTTTATATATATATATATATATATATATATATATATACGATAATATTGTTAATAATGCTACATCCGGGACAAGGCTATGAATTTTATGACTGCCTATTTTTTGTATGATGTCGAGAATAGAAAAAAAATCTTTGCTCAACAATACAGCTTTTTCTAGTTCAATATTTAACCGATTTTTTTCTAATATAAAATTTAACATATATCTTTGTTCAGTCGTACATCTCAGCTATGTATTAGCTAACTAAAATTATTTAACTCATAAAAGATCTATCGAATTGTAATGTGCCTTAATGTTTTGTAATTATATAATAACACTGCCTGTGATTGATTGCCTGAAAAACAAACGAAAGAAGATACAAAATATAACATAAAATAATTTAACTGCAGTTATTAAAAACATGGTAATCTTGATGTTTACCAGATTTTATTTGTTTTTTTTTCTCTATTTTATAAATCAGATTCTAAAAAAATCCTAATAACTATATGAATCTAAAAATTAATTATTCTAAAAATTAAACATAGCATTCACATATCTTTATTAATAGATACGTTCGAAAGATTTGAATCTGATTGATTGAAAAACAGGTGTATTTTTAGAAATGATAAATTATCACTTATTTTTCTTTTTTATATCATTATATAAAAAAAGAATTTTTTTGATTCGAACCTACAGGTATAACTAGAAGTGGAAGATCAAAGACGACATGATGTAGAATAGCGAAAGAAGTTTGTTGTGAAAAATCTGGAAAAATGTTAAAGTTTTTGGGGTCAACAGGGAGAAGTCTGATTTCTTGAGACTATTTTTCTGATTGAAATGATTAAAAAATAATTTCTTAATTTTGCAATAATAATTCTTAATCTAATCATTTAGCCCATCGGGTTAGTATAGTGATTAACTCTTCGTCGCAAATCAGCTGTTTACTAACTAATTTTCTGTCAAATGTTCTGAAGTTCAAATTCTAGGAAAATTATTTGTTTTTAAAAGGATTTGAATACTAGACAGTGGATACGGGTGTACTTTGGTGGTTGGGTTTCAATTAACTACACATCTCAGGAATGGTCGGCCTGAGTATGTACAAGACTACACATCATTTACATGTCATATACATATCATCTTTATCTCCTCACTGGGCCGTGAGGAGGCTGCTTATTGTTCATTAGTTGAACAGGTTGCAACGTACACATTAGAGAAAAACATTTAATCATTTTACCATAAAATATATTCTTATTGTCTTATTTATTAATTATATTTCTACTTTCCATGATTTTCATTACATAAAACCTTTTTCGTTTTAAACGAATTTCGTTATAAACCCAATTTTATCATTTATTTTTACATGAAGTAGCTGTAAAGGTGTAACGTATAAATTGTTTTAACCTGCGGGACCAGTATTGCTACAGAGGATGAGATGAATGATTTGTAGCGTGTGTGAAAGTGTCATGCCTGACCGGGATTCTAACCCGGGACCTCCGGATGAAAAGCCGAGACGCTACCACTCGCATCACGGAGGCTAAATAGATATTTATTTAGTTAGAAATATGTGAACTGTAAACTATTTAGCTGTAAACTGTTAGGTATAAACTATTGACTGCTGATGTTATCTTCAGCGGCTAATAGTTTTCTTAAATCTCAAAAAGCAGCCAACAAAAAAATGTCTGGTTCTTCTACTGATTTCTTCACAGGTTTCATAAATCGAGTTGTTTTGGATTCTTTTCTCTTAGTTGCTTCCAAATTTCCCACTGTATTATAAGTGAGAAATTTTCCTACTTTTCTTTCCAGTTATAACAGCTTCAACAGATCAATCAGATTCATTACAGTTTTATTGAAACCATCTATTTATAAAAACCTGCACACTTATTTTTCTATAAATTAATTTTCAGATGAATATAGAAGTATAGATGTACTTTTACCATTTGTCTTTAAAATATAAATTTATTAAATCTTTAAAATCTTGTTCATTTTTCAGTAATTACTGTGAAGTTAAATTATTTTTTCTCCACTGCGTATCTCCCTTCGTTCTTTTCGAGGAAATTTCTGTAGTCCATTTTAATGTAGTAATACAATAATAATAAAAATCATAAATGGAACTACTACCCACGTGATTACTCGAGAAGGTATATTCACCCGAGAAGTTTATTGTAACGGTTTTTATCCGTATTCAAAGTTAGATATCTGCAATTTCATTATTATTTTTTATTAAGTAAATCAGCTATGTGAAAATAATACATTTTTTAAAGATCAATTCACAGTAGAATAACAATTTTCAAGTGATTGTTTGCTAAATACTTGAAAACATATTTAAGTACTTTGTAAATGAAATATATTTAAGTATAGTCATTTAAAAATATCTTTAACAGTAAATTTTTTCTTTAAAAATAAACTTTTAATATAATTTTAAATAAATTGATCATGATTTTTTACATGGAAAGATAATTTATTAAAGAAATTTTTAGAGAAATAAAAAACTGAAGGACAATAAAATCCTTTCTCTAGGCTAAATTTTTATGTTTTGAAAATAGTTATACTTCTTGTTTGATGTAAGAGAATATTTTTTTCAGTAGTTTTAAATTACAATCGGTTCCAATTTACGGGAACCATAAGTAAATATAAATGCAAAAAAAAAAATAACATGCAGAGAGGGATTTCCATGCATATATATATATATATCTGATACAGTATACATAAATAATTACACACAAAGATGAGTCCAAAGAACATTGATCAAAGTCCATAGTTTTGAATATAAAAAAACAAAGAAAACACCAAAAAATATTCTTCACAATCCCGCAAAAGAACTAATCAAACAACTAAATAATAAACATTCATAATCTTAACTAATCAAACAAAGAAACAGTGAAACAAATCAGGAACTAACAAAAGTAAGTGGTGAAACGAAATTAAGAGTTTTGATGACGCACTACACGCTAGGGTAGCTGATTCACGTCAAACCTCGGAGAACTTACAGATCTGATATATGCAGTCGCTTTAGGCGCATTTACGTCCTCGTTGTTATCCAAGAGGGTAACCCCGAGCCAGTTCTCACGTTTGTTCAGTCTCATTTTGTGTTTTCTAACGAATCACCGTCTTTCCTCTCGAATGGTTGGCAATCCTAGGTAATCATGTATTTCAGTGTTTTTCGCAAACCACAGTGCTACTGTTATATCTCTTAATAATTTGTTCTGGAATCGCTGTACGACTTCAATGTTACTACATTTGTCGTACTTCATAGCTCACTTGTGCCCTACAGTTGGACTCCATAGGCCCAAATCCTCCACGTAGGAGGATTCCTACATGGAATGATTCGTAGCTCAAATGTTCCCTCGGTACATCAATACTGAGGTCCTTTGTTAGGTCCCTTACATGACTTGTCCATGTCAGATGGCGATCCAGACACAGTCTTAGATATACCATACTGGATGAAAACGCCGTTAAGTTGAACTCTCGGGTCACCTCTCCTCATCGCAAACGTTAGAGAATATTGTTATTTTTTTGAAGAACAATATTGTCAATTTTATTTTTTTATTTTTTTCTCATTTGGAAATATAAATCCATAGAAATGTCAGAATTTTTAATTTATTTTAAACATAATTAACCGTATTTACCCAAACAAAGATCGTTTGCCTGCTTTTATCCTGATAACTCATTTCAATATTATTATTATTATTATTATCATTCCAAGATGTAATATTATATTTTACGTGGAAATATACGAAGACGTAATGAACATTAAACAATTATGAGCAACTTATTGATTAAAACGCTTTAAAACAAAACAATAAGTTCCGATCTTGTTGTAAACGGAATAAATTTTGTTATTCCATGAAAATTTATCAAGCGGCTATAAATTTTAGAATATGGACAACAAAAATAATATTCATAAATAGGAATGTTATCCATTTGATTTGATATGGTATATCCACCTTTGAAGCATATTGCAACGGTTTTATCCATACTTAAAGTTAGATCCATCCAGAGAATGAATTTTTTAACTACTAAAATTAAATTTTCTGATCCTGTTAATTAATTATCATCTGATATTAGATACAATCGTATCTTCTATGAGAAGGGTAACAATGAACGCTTTCATATTTTGAGGAAAGACCCACCGACTTGGTCTAGTGGTGAACGCGTCTTCCCAAATCAGATGATTTGGAAGTCTTGAGTTCCAGCGATTAAGTCCTAGTAAAGTCAGTTATTTTTACACGGATTTGAATACTAGATCGTGGATACCGGTGTTCTTTGGTGGTTGGGTTTCAATTAACCACACATCTCAGGAGTGGTCGAACTGAGATTGTACAAGACTACACTTCATTTACACTCATACATATCATCCTCTGAAGTATTATCTGAAACATAATTACCGGAGGCTAAACATGAAAAAGAAAGAAAGGATATTTTGAGGAAAATATTTATAAATTGTAAGAAGAGCAAGAGGCCGACGTACAGTTCTCCCTGGAGGACCCGTGTCCTACAGTTTCAAATGAAACCCCACATTTTTTTATGAGTTTTATGGTTGAAAAATGAAATTTCAACCTGTTTACAGTCGGTAATATTTTACAAAGATTTTCTAAAAAATTTTCTTCTATAATAAATATTTTTATTTTTTGAATTTTTTTTTTAGTAAATACGGTTAATCTTTAAATTTGGGATGTGGTATCTTGTCTGTCTTTATTATGGAAGGTTTTAGGTTTGAATCGCAGTCAGAGTTTGCAACTAAAACAAAAATAAGAGAGAGAGAATAGCCATAAATTGAATGTTAACTCATAAAAGCTAGTATTGATAAATAAAAAATGTATGGTACAAACAAATTTATTATGATGAGAAGAAAATATATATTTTTTTTTTTAATAAAAGTTGTTTTAAAATACAATGTGAAATTTTACACCTGTATTTTGATGTAGTGTCGATGTAATTCTCTGTTTACTAAAATAAAAAATATTTTAATTTTGCATGTGTTTTTTAGCTGGTAAAAAAAAGTTCTACATAAGTTATTTTTATATTACGTACAGTAAAACAAGGTGGCGTGATTCACGGGATTATTTTTTCTAGTAAATAAGAAATATTTTATCTGTATTGTACTGTTTAGTTTACTAACAAGTTAAAAGTGTAAAGAAAAGATATTATTACCATTAAGACCTGTGGATTGAATTTGATAATTAATGTGAGACTGTTTTTTTCTGTTTGGTTATGAAAGCGGTTTGTACTTTTTATTTTATTTTATTTTTTTGAGATTTCTTGTTGTCAGAGTGACTGCGCTTAGTTCAGTTGTAAGGTAAATTTAGAGGATAAGAATAATAATAGGAATAAGAAAACATAGAAAGAAGAGTAAAAGTCGGGCCGGGTAGGTAGAAAAGTACTTGAAACATTGATGTGGCTACGACACGCAATGCCAGCTGGCTCATTCGGAATAAAATATTAAACGGATGTCCTCTTTGGCCGTTTAATAATAAGCTATTTCAAAATACTTCGTGAGCCACGAACCACTACTACTATCTCATACCGTACAACACAACTTGGTCAATTACGGACTGACTTGACGTCAATCAATAGCAGACGTACACCCGTGTTATTCTGTAGTTACGCTCTTTTACGTAGAGCTGTGATGGTCGATCTATGCCCAATAAAATTATTTGACCGTCAACTATAAAAAGTATTTTATTAATATAATATCGATATTGTTAGCTCGATAGCCGAGAAAAAAAATTTCAACTTTTAATACCTAAGAAATGTTTTTTTAATTTAATTATTAACGAATATGTTTACGTAATTAAAAAGACGCAGAATAAATTTTGTTGAAAAAAAATCCAGTTTTAAAATGTTGGTATTTATCGTTTTACAGGCACCACCTAGAAGTTTTTTAATGGAATTTAATCACTTACTCATATTTTCATACATTTATAATCTTAAATTGTTACATTTTCGAATTTTATTCGTTATTTTTATCTACCAAAATGAGCGTACGAGTATATCTACACAAAATAACGATATAAAGAAGTGAACTTCAAACTTAATTTCTTAATGAATAATCCTTAAAATCGTATTTTTAATAATAGGGATTTTAAATCTTAGCCTTATCATAATCACATATAAACTTTACCACTTTGAAGATTATAATTTTTAAGAGTGGATGGCACTAAACACATGTTATTTTTATTATATTATTTCCTAATTCCTGCCATGTAAAAATCTCTCTCTCTAGGCGAGTATTTACATTTATAACGGCCGTCTCTCGTATCCCAACTGTCAAACACTTGTTTCTCGCCAACTTTTCTCCTCCAATCCTTCTCTCCATCGCCTCCATCACTCGAGACATCCACTGCTTTGGAGATCGTCCACTTTTCCTCCTCTCTCCTGGAGTCCATTCCAACATCCTCTTAGGCCATCTATTCTCCGAACATGCCATACTACTGTAGTGTTCTTCCCTCTAAAACATCAGTCACTATATACCGGTTGCCCAGATTCTTCTTCTGATCTCCTCATTTCTCATGCACCGCATCTTAAAAACTCCACAACTCCTGTGCAGCACATGCATTTCTACAGCTAAAACCTTCCCCAATTTCCCAAGTTTCTTACCCGTACAATGAAATGCTCTCAATTACACTCTTGTACAACCTATACTTGGTTGCTTTCCGTATCCCTTCAGACCACCACAAAGAATTGTACTTCTGCCGCCCCTTTACGCTACTTTATTCCTGTGATAACATAGAGTCAAGATACTTAAAATCTTCTCAATGATATTTCCATCTATAGTTAAGTCATCTCCTTTTGCATCATCCATTAGATACTTCTTTTTTTCTGTTTAACCTCCGGCTCCACCGTTAGGAATGCTTCAGAGGATGAGGACAATGATTTATAGCAAGGCCGGCAGATACTTCATCTTACTAAAATTTACTTTTTTTTATTATATTCACTACTATTAAAAATACTGTTTATTTTAATTTATATGCCGAGTAATCAATTCATCTCGGGTGCATCCACACTAAAAATTTCGAGGGAAATCTTTCGACAAATTTCGATTAAAACATCGAGGAGCCTTACTGAGGGAGTCAAAGTTTAGAAAAATATGCCCTTTTGAATCAGTAAATTACTCCTTCGCCCATCCACATGTTTTTTTTAACATTTTTCTAGCAATTTGAAATGAAATAAGTCCTGATTTTTAGTCTCATTTTAAATATTGTTTAGTGTTTTATGTATTTATACTGTATACTTTTTTTAATAAATTAAAATATTTTTTCTAATCTAAAATTAATTTTTTATTATAGTTTTTCCCTAACTTTGCAGCTGTTTGATAGATGTTTCCCACCTTAACAGCGCTTACTTGATTCCTACAAAAATCATAAATTGCACTTACATAATGTTATGTAATGTAATGTAATGTTATGTGCACTTACTTACGTTATGTTTGTATTTATGAAAGCGTAACAATAAAACTTAAAAATTTAATTATTACAGCTACATAATTTAATAGAAGGTTTTAAAACCTAAAAAAATAATTAAATGTTAATAATTTAAAAAAATTATTTAAATGTTAAACAGTAAGTAAAAAGATACAATCGTTAAAAGCAGCTTACAAGGAAAAGGTAAAACAGAAACAAGTATCCTGTAAAAATTGTGATTAGTTTTTTACACGACAATCTATTTATAAAATCGATACAAAAATGTTTACTATTTTATGTTGATTAAAATGAATATAAATAAATATTTACTTTGTAAGCCACGATTTTAAAGCGCTATTATCATTTAAAGAATCCATTAACATGATTTCAGCCAAATGGCAGGATTGTGTTGTAATAGCCACTGACTGATAAAGGTTAAATAATATTATTATCTTACTTTTGTGAACGATGGGAGATTTTATATATTTTAGGCTGAAAAGGTAATATTTTTAAATTAAGCGATGATTATTACACATTTAAAAGAAGTCTTAAAATAACTAATCGTAATTTCCTGTATATAAGTTGATATTTACGAAAAATATGATAAAACCAAGAAACAAGGTCTACTATTATACTTCAAAATTAAGTTAAAATATTCTATTCTAATTTTTCTACGTATGAGTGAGTATATTATATATGATGAATTTATTTAAGTCATTTTTTAGATTAACGTTTAATACTGGAAAGAAAGGAACGAAATGATTTAATATTTACTTTCTTTACTGAATTTAATTATGCATATGAGCAAACAGATCTCGTCGAAATATAGATTAAGTTTCATTATTTTTACTACAGGTACTGGCTGAATAATGATGATAGTTATTCTCAGAAAAAGCAACAATAACTACTATCGCTAGTATCTCATACATTTTAAATACATATGCCTTATTGCCATAAGAAAGATTAAACAGTTACTCTAAAACAGAGGTTTCCTTTTTTTAACGCGCAGGATCTTTTTTAGAATCAAGCTCTATGGAGAAATCTATCCTGTGTCTTACATGTTATTCTGTTTACGAGTAGTGTTACGGGATGGGAAGGAAGAGGAGATATAAACTAAAGAGATATCTCGTTATATTATTGCTATGAAAAATTCACTGCGAAGCGACTGAAAATCGATTAGTCTTTACTTATATGAGACTGTTTCGAGTGGATTCCAGAAATTCTCTAAGGGTTGAGAAAGAGCAAGAAACTTCCCGAATATTCAGTTCCAAGAAATCGCTCTGATATTCAATTACAGGCAGGTCAATTTAAATACGGCAAGTAATAGAGTGTGCGCTTCAGGAACGCTCCCCTGCTTAATCGCGTCGTCACCCGTCTCGCTCTACAATAATTTTAGAGCGAGTGGAGACAGAATGACCAAACATAGACTGCTAGAGAAGGCACGAAATCCAACTAGATAAATTTTCGTTCAGAATGTAATTTCTAGTTTTATTAATTTGATTTTACGTTTTATTTCTTGTTTAATTTCCTTCGATTTTATTTTCCTGATCCGGCCACGGAGCCCGTAAGAAACGCATGCAGAGCCGCTAGGGCTCCTGGGAGCGCAGGTTGGGAACCACTGGTGTACAGCAAAGAATGTATTTCTCTTTATTGAAAAACAATATGATACACTAATCTTACACAAAATATAAATTGTATTTTTTATAATCAAAAACCAACAACCCAAGTACAGAATTACAAAGCAAATGAAAGAATGACACTTAACCTTTTTTTTCTTTTCTTTATTACAGTATACTGTATACTTTCGCGGGATCTCGCATCATCAGTTGTATATAAATTATGTAAAATTACATATCAAACAATTTTTTTTTTTTTTTTTTTTTTTTTAGAAAAAGTTAAAAGATTAAAATTAAAATTACTACCATATGAAAACATGAAGTCAATTAAATTAAATAATTACATATATTTAGATATGACGTCAATTAAGTTAATTAATTTAAAATTAACTTTAAAAATATAATAATTCGATTTATACCATGTAACTCGGCCAGCCAATGCTACATTACTACATTTTGTTATTTTGATTATAAAAAATACAATATATTGGTACAAAGGAATATAAGTCTTATAGGTATTGACTTTAGAAAAATATAAATTATATAATAAACAAACTATCTAATAGTAAGATAAAATTAACTAAATTATTACTAGTTATTTTTTATTAAAAATAATTCAGCAATATATTTATTAAATTATGGTAAATATTTTCACTTATTGTTAAAATGTAGTCCATTTAACAATTTTTTTATTATAAAAAAAAGATTTTCTTTAACTGATTTCAATTCTTTGCTAAGAAACTGTACGACTTATAATAATTTAACCACTCTGTCTATTTTCATGTGCAAATTTTGAGAAATGATTCTTTAATTCAGGACATCTCACTCTTTCCTTTCTTTTTCTGGTTAGCCTCCGGAACCTCCAAATTACTTTTAGAGAAGGAATGAGAAATATATGTATGAATGTAAATGAAGTGTAGCCTTGTACAGTCTCAGGTCGACCATTCCTGAAACGTGTGATTAATTGAAATTAGGACAACTCACTCTCTTTAACCACCGGTTTGGTCTACTGGTGAACGCGTCTTTGCAGATCAGCTGATTTTGAAGTCGAGAATTCCAACGTTCAAATCCTAATAATTGCAGTTACTTTTATACAAATTTGAATATTAGATCGTGGATACCGGTGTTCTTTGGTGGTTGGGTTTCAATTAACTACACATCTCAGAAATTATCGACCTGAGACATAAACTGAGTTATATAAACATTTTCAGTTGTCAATTTCTCAATATCCTGGTCGAGCCGCGAACACGCGACAATATAAACGAGTTGAAACAACAAAATGTAGAAGGAAAAGAATATTTTTTTTATAGATAGTTCAACTATTTTTTCTAGGATACATAAATTGCAGTTTTCATCAACATTTGACGTCAATTGTTCATCGATAAAATTAAATTACTATTTAGGGCGGGAGGCTCAGAAATAGCCAGTCGGATACGAATATTATGAAGTTAAATTATCGTTGATCGACCTCCCAACTCAATTATTCAGATAATCCACCGATCACTACTGACCAGTTGCACTAGAAATCTTAGAAAGCAGTCGCTAGTAATAATCGATAGTCCTTTAAACATCATAGATGGTATTCCTGCATTTTCTTATCAATCCATTGAAAATTTACCAAACATTGGTTAATAGGAGATTGTACTCAATCAATCGTAGAAAAGATTAAAAGATCACAACAATGTATACCATACAGATAACGTTAGTTAATTTACAATTTACATTTATTCACAATTATAAATACACAAAAAATAAAAATTATTAAAAATTTACTTTATATCTAATCGAGGCTTTTAAAGACTTCAGTCATAATTAAATAAATTCAAATCTATTATAAATTAATAATAAATGTATTAAAAGTAATCATATACAAATTTGTTTTCTGTGCGGAAAAAATTAACAAACATTTTCTAAATGACCATCTAAAAAGGTTAAAACCGTAAAAACTATCTTGCTTAAAAGTTTTGATGTAAGATAAAATTAATTTCATTTGAAACTTGAGAGTACATATAGTAAATTCGTCATAGTTTACGAAAATCTGTAATTATAAAGAATGGTCTAAAAATTTTAATTAATTATAAAATATTACATTAATCTGAGTTATAAAAAAATTAAATATGTAAATGAAAAGGATTAATTAAGATTGCTACCGTAGCTAGACATTGGTCGATACAAATACTTAAATGCATTCCGAAAATTTTTAATTTAGAAATAACTTACGCGAATAAACATTTAGGTTATGTAAAATTTTCATTAAATCTATATAAAGAAGCAAATAAATTCCACTCCGCTTCAGGTTAGATAAATAAAACTGGATTGGAATACTAAGACATTACTTATCCGGGTCTATGTGCCTAACTTGACCTCCTGTTTTAGATATTTGAAAGCTTCTGTAAGATCTTTTATTATAAATGTATTTATGATACAGCCTAAATTATTAATTCATTAGATTTAAATAAAATCAGATTATAAAAAAGGAAATCATCATCCGTCTGGTAAATAAATAAAGCCGGCCTTCGTGGCGCGAGTGGTAGCTTCTCGGTCTATCATCCGGGGGACCCGGATTCGAATCCCGGTCAGGTATGGCATTTTCACTCTCTACAAAATTGCCATTTCATCTCACCCACTTAAGCAATACCTAACTGTGATACCGAAGGCTTTCAAAAAATGGTAAATAAATAAAAGGTAGGATATCTTTCTGATAATAATATTCACCCTAATAATAATGATTTCATTTTGTGGATATACTTCAATTAAAATAAAAATTTGTTAAATTTTAATAATACATTCGCTTTTTACACAACTGCCCAACAAGGAATGTAATATATTTAGAGTGTATGTATGTATGTTTGTTTCACCGTACAAAACTCAACGGTTGAACCGATTTAAATGTAAGGCCTCGCGTCAGAATCCTTACGTTACCGGGAGTGTCACAGGTTATATAGATATGTGTGTAATGCGTATATACATATTATAAATATATAATATGTAGCTGTGGAGGTTTTCCGTTTGAAGCACAAACTTTAATGAATTCAATTAATGAACTGTGAACTATGAGCCTCTATCGCTGTGTTACCTGGGTTTGAACTGAATGATTCGAATCAATCGAATGAATAATATTGCAAAAATAATAGAACTAAATTTACGTTACATAAAATAAAATAATATTAAATAAATTTAAAAAATGTATGTTTAATAATAATGGGCTTCCCGTAGGGACTACGTGTGAGGCTACGGGTGAGGTGATGCGATCTCCTCGTACGAGAATAGCTTAGTCATCACCATCAACTACCTTATTTTTTGTTACTGTCTACTAGTAACAAACGGGGTGCCCCTGGAGCTCTGTTTTGGAAGGTGCAATGGGATGCTCTTATAATATTTCTGGAGATGCTAATTTCTCTGCGAACAATCTTCCGATTTTCAAATTTCAAACGGGGTATTTGCCAGTATAATACAAAATCACGATGGAACCAAATCAGAAAAAAAAATTAACTGATATACTCAGAAAATCGAGCGGTCTGCGCTACGCCGAGATTAGCTTGAGCCCAGCGAACTCCCACAAACGGTCTTTGTATAGTTTGATGATTAGAGGCAATGCTATCACATGGAGCCCACTATTGTCCAATTTGATGTTTTAGGGGGACAAGACAATGTAGAACCGCGTATGCTGCCACTAATGTTGTGTTGGCTTGTGACGGTGCATAAACTGGAAGGGACTACCCTAGATATAAAGCTGTAGATCTGAGCACTCATATATTTGGCCTACCTAGCACTGAGTTGCATGAGACAGTTGGAGAGTTTAGCCAGTAGTTGTTTGGATCCCAGATGATTACGTTCTCACCAGGTCTTACATCAATTAGAAAATTTTACCCTTCAACGAAAATATTTAAATGCAGTTGGGGGCTCTTTAATACAGAATAATTACTATTCAAATCTCTTTAATATAGGACAAGTACTATTCAGAGCACCCCGACTGCATTTAAATATTTTCGTTGAAGGACAAAATTTTCTTATCGATGTAAGACCTTGTGAGAACTTTAATCATTAGACAACCTTAAATGCCTGCTATTTCTACAACATGAAAAATATATTTAAACAAATTAAAACTGTCAGAAAATTTATTAGTCGGCCATTATTTTATTTAATTAAATACTGCAAAACGATGTTTAATCCTTTACTTCCATACTTTGTTTTCCTTTTTTAGTTCGAGTTTTTTACTTTTTGGCAGTACTGCTTTTAATTTTCTCATTATTCACAGTTCATTAAAGTTTTTACTTCGATCAGCAAATCTCCACTGCTACATATATATATAATATACATATATGTATATATAATGTATATGTATATTTATATAGCCTATGACACTTCCGGAAACGTAAGGATTCCAACGCGGCGTCATACATCTAATTCGGTTCGACCGTTGAGCTGCTACGATGGAACATACATACATACACCCAAAAAATATTACACTCCTTTTTGGGCAGTCGTATAAAAAAAAGGGTTTATTTTTGCATTTTTCAAATACGGTTTGGAAATTTGCCGGAAGTTATGAATTAAAAAATAATGAAGGCAAGAGATTTTATAAATTAAAGAGTAAACTCATTAATCGGTCTGAAAATACATGTTTTAATTTTTTTCCAATTAGATACAAATAACAATTATTTTTTACTTTCTATTCTTATAATTTACTTCACTAATCCTGTTTACACTTTCCTGGCGAATATAGCTAGAAAAGCTTTATTGAAGGGAAAAGTATGGTGATCATGTCAAAAATGGTGTATCGGGTTTTTGCAAATCTTTATGTTTAAGGTTCTACTAGATCATCAAAACCAATAAAAAATATATGGATATATGTAGGAATGGATGTACGTATCTGTCGCACTGTTTTTGCCCTTATAACTGTGAATTTACCTAACCGATTTTCTTTAAATTTGGCTTAAATATTTTTTATACGGGTCATTGATCATGTTAAATTTTTGTTCAAAATTCATTAACGGGGTAGGGGGAAATTGCGAAAAAAACAACTTTGATTTACTTCAGAGGCATTTTAGAGAAAAATTTATTAAAACATATTTTTTACCTGCAATACATATAAATAATAAAAAAATCACTCTTCTAAAAATCAACCCCCACCTCTTAAAATTGTAATATTTATTCTCTGTCTTTTTACTCTATCTCCCTTTGTTTAAATAATTTTAAAAACCCTTTTTAAAGTTTATAATATATATAGAACTACCAAGAGAAGTCTATAATTTTTTTTTTAATTTTAGAACCCGGACCAAAAGTGTAGAAAAGTTTTTTAAAGATTTTATTTTTCTTATTACAGCCGTTTTGACGGGGGTGTTAGATTTAGAGAAAACTTTACCTAAGCAAATTCGTTAGCTTAACCTACATACAAATATTTTTAGAAAAAGTTTTCTTAAAATTTATTCCACATTTTTAAGAAAATATGTTTTAATTTTGTTTTGTTTTTTTGCTCTAAATTTTTAATTCTTAATAATACTTTAAAATTTTGAAACTTTTAAGAAATGTAGAACAGATAAAAGGAATAATATTATAATTTGTACAAGAGCTAATAATTATGATTAAAGTAAATGATGATTTTTTTTCCTGTTATCTGGAGCGGCAAAGTTTGGTAAATAAAAACTTTATAAGAATTACAATTTTTATGTTCTCACGTTGAATATTTGAGCCTTAAAAAAAGGATTAGTTTTTGCAGTGTATAGAATTTAAAAAATTAATAGTTAAAACTTGATAGAAAAATTAGAAAAAACAGGGAAAAATAGTTAAAATTGATAGAAAATTTGATAGATAAAATATAAAAAATTGATAGAATTTAAAAAAAGTTCCATTTTTCACATTTTTATAAATTGTTTGTTTTTTAAATCTGTTTTAAATAAAGGTTGGAAGTTATTTTTATAAGGATTTAGAATTACAGAGAATAACTAAAGCTTTAATATACAGTAAACAACATCGAAAACAAGTGATCTTGGAATCTGCTTGTTGTTGCGGTAAAACAGATGAATATCCACCCTAACAAACTCTAAACGATATAGCCTAATTAGGAGAATCAATCTCCTTTTCTAATTACGACACTTACTATCCGTTACACCTAAGTGAGAAATTTTTCAATGTTCTTCCTTACTTGTTTTCTAATGTTTCCTACTAGATTTTTTCTTTTCTTCTTTCTTTTATTTATTTCTTTCTTTCTTCAACTAAATTTCCCAAAGGATTATTTAATTTGTTACACAGTACAGAACTTACAAATGTGTTTCAACATCAAGAAATAAAGATAAAATAAAAAAACAGGTAATCATTTCCTGCTTGGTTTTCTTATTATAGCCCCCATTACTGATAATATTTATATACTAGCTTATTTTATGTACGCTATTTGAACATAGTTTTATCATCAATTATTAAGTATCTTATTTCATTATCTCTTTCCTTCTCTTTTTCAAAATGTTTATCTTTTCAAACGATAATGCATTATAGTACATTATGGAACGAGCCTATAATGAGCCTTGGCGAATGTCGTAAACTTCGCAAGAGTGCATTAATGGCCGTTATAGAGAGTATTTTTTACGGCTGAAAAAATATTGGGATTATTGATTTAAATCATCGAAGAATACATTTTTTGCGGTATATTTTTAATATTTTTTTCAAAAAATACGTTAAACAATACATTTCTGAGGCAGTAGGTTATTTAGTTCTGCTTTTTTTTTAATATAGATCGGTGTTTTTAAAAACAATTCTTCCTCAGAATCCGACATACATAACAAAAGGATAAGCAGTGTAATATAGAAACTTAATTATCTATAGGTGTACTTTCAAACTAACCTCTGCTTGCTAACTAGTAAATCAAATTAAAAAAAACAGCAGCTTCATTAAACAATACTCGCTTTTTGTCAGAGGTTAAAAAGAGTTGGCTTTTGGTCGGTTGAACACTTGTATCATAATGTAAATCTGCTTCATAATGACCCTCGTCATGATACAAGTTCCAAGAACTTTACAGAACAAGAACATTGAACATTACATTATTAAATTACATATACACATTTTTTTTTTTTTTTTTTAATGAAAAGTACATAAAATGTTATTTCATTAATAACTTCTGATATTTTATAACTTTTTTTTTTTATTGAATTATTATTTGCTGTAAAACTTTTTTTACAATCAGAGGTTAATAATTATTAATAAATTAATATATTTAAACTCTGGAACCAATGAAAATAAGTACCACTTAGTCTTTAAATAAGTACCACTTATTAAATAAGTACCACTTCAGTCTTTTTTTATGATATATCTTGTAAAGGTCTCTCAATGAGAGCACATTACTACAGTTAAGAAAAAGTCCAAAATTCAAATTTCTTTGGATTTTTGGACACTTTTGGTTCAATCAATTTCAATTAAAAAGGGAGGTGCACAACTAGATGTTACAACAGTGCTAAATCCAAAATTTCAATATCCTACGGCTAGTCGTTTTTGAGTTATACAAGATACATACGTACAGACGTCACGCCTAAACTAGTCAAAATAGATTCAGGAGTGGTCAAAATGGATATTTCCATTGAAATCTGAAAACCCAATTTTTTCGCGATTACAATACTTCCTTTACTTTGTACAAGAAATTAAAAATGCACAAACAGAAAAAACTGTGATTATGCAGGTTATCCCACGAAAAAACGGAGAAACTTTCAGGACATGTTCTGCTGTTGAAAATAATGAAAAATAAACATAGGTCACATAAAACATAAACGTCATGAAACGCTTTGTTTTTGAGTTACGGCTAGCGAAAGATTTCACCCAGTTTTCATCTCTTCTAATAAAAAGAATCCCTACTGTAATTTTTGGGACCCAAATTAAGAAGTAAAATTGGTGGTTTCTAATGTCATTTGAGCTGGTAAATAGGATAAAACTTGTCCCAGAACTGTATTAACTCCAGTATGTTTTATGATATCCGATGTAAAACACAAAATTTTGTGGTACAATATCTTTGTTAAATGACTAATAAATACGGATCATTTAGTAACAAAACTTAATTTAATTTTGATTTTAATTTTGAAAAAGATAATGTAAATACGGTCAATAAAAAGTAAATAAAAATTTTTAGAAATCTATTTTTTAGTGAAACAAAACAGACGGAAAATAGACAGAAAATCGTACAAAAATGTAATAAAGCCGACAACAATAGTTAAGTAAACTTACTGACGTTTGGTCTAAAATCCTAAGCTTTTTCATAAAAACATATACATACGATGACTAGAGTAGACTGGCCAATGCTTAGTAAAAATTTGTTAATTTCTTATTGGTAAAGTGTATAACTGGTTATGGATGTTAAAAAAAGCGGTATTATGACTATTAAAGCATTATTGTTTTTTTTTTAGGTACAAAGAATTAAGATATGATGTATCTTGATTTATCAATAATTACTGTGATTTTTTTTTGCCCAATAACAATTATAATTACAATCAGCTCTCCTGCTGAGCCGTAAGTAAGTATCCTGACAAAAGCACGTGATAAGAAGGTCCTTAAGGAACCCCTAAATAATACACAATAAACAGTTGCAAGCGAACAAAGTCAAATATGAAATTTCAAGCTGTCATAAATCATAAGCCATTAATTTCAGCACCATATACTCCACAAAACAAACATTAATAACAAATAAAAAAGAAAAAGAAGTAACAAGAAATTAGATACGACACCACTAAACTAGATTCCAAACTGTTACGCAGACCCTAAGTCGAGTACATGGGCTCGTTTCAACCGTCGGACGTCTCTGCTGTTATCGAGTAGATTAATTGCAAAGTGGTTTACATGATTCTCAAGCCTCTGCAGGTATTTGGCATTGCCCTGTTGTGCAATCTCACGAACCGATGGGAGCTCCAGATAATCCTGAATCTCATCATCCCGCGTGAACCATGGAGCTTCGGCAATTACCCTCGCTACTTTGTTCTGAAATCGTTGTATAATTTCCACATTACTAGTACTAGCCGTTCCCAACAATTCTACCCAGTACGTCAAGATTGGGCACAGGATAGCCTTGTAAATTACTGTGATATACAAAAAAAATTTTATGTCTTGATTGAGATAAATGTGTTTTTTTTTTTTTTGTTTTTTTTGTTAAAGGTCATTCAAATTCATTCTTATGCTTAGTAGAAATAATACCGTATTATGATTGATTTATTCAGATTGAAGAGAACATTTCACTAACGTAGTCGGTAAAACGGAACGGAACAAAAGTTTTTTGGGAGATGTTTTATCGCCCTACTTATTGCAAATCCTGGATATCTGTCCCTTGTCGCTAGATGATTTTAAATTAATTGGCGGGTATATATTTTTACCGGCTTTTATGAATTATTTCTATGTGTTTTTAAAATGGACGGACTTCGGAATTTCGTTCTAACCCTGATTTCTTTTTTAGATCGTTAGTTAAATAAAATTTTACTGAGGTTATTTCTTACGAGATTTGTAAGCATTTCGCGTTGTTCTTCCGATGCAATTCCCCTTCATTCATCCTCTGAAGTCCTTACGATGTTAATGTCTTTTGGTAAAGCGGGAATACGCCTGATGGGGGCCCCCGATTGATGGAGGAGGTAGGTAATTACTCTCTCTTACCGAGAGAGTTGCTAAGAAAGGCTAAGGCAGTTTGTCTCTCTTATGTACAAATTTTGATGAGGAAGGATTGGTGAACTTGGTTTTACCGGTCTCCTTCTTCATATTCATCTTCTTCCGGTGAAATGGATTTCATTAATTCCATTTTCGGGAGACGATCGTCTTGTTTTTTAAATTTCTTTTCTCTTCTTTTACCTGATTCTTTGAGTTCGTCATTTGTAATTATTTAACCCGTTAACCTCAAAGATGCCATGAGCCCTAAGAAGGGTATCACAGCACAAAGTACAGTTTCTTTATTCTTCGTGTCGGGCGGCTGGTGAAGTTTTACTCGATCTTCTGTTATCTTACGATGTACTTTTTCATTTTAGGAAAGAGGAAACAAGTTTGGAGGATTTAATATTGGATGATACGTAAAATCGATGTGGCAGCGATCGTTTTAATATTGGTACTAGTAATTCCACAACGTAATCGATCAAATATACGCATTCTTGTAATCGGTAAAAATAATGCGGTATTGTGGTCGGTTTGAATATAGTACGTTTAAACAGGTAAGAACCATTCAGCAATCCTTTCATTTCAAGTTTTTCGAGTTTAGCTGGTTAATCTTAGAGTATTCTAATCAGTTGCATTTCTTAATTATATGATTCGCTAGAAAAAAAGGTTTTTTCAAAATAATATTATTTAACATGTTTTGTATTTCCTTCTGATAGTAAACTATTTTTTTTTAAATTAACCAAAATTTTAACGTTTAAATAAAATGATTTCAGTTGGAATTTTTAAGGGTTAATAGTTGATATGTTCATTTATAAATTTATTAATAGGTATTTGTACAGCTTGTCAAAAAGGGAAAATATTTAATTTGTATCAGTATCATTTGAAATTTTATTTATCTGAAAAATATACTGATTGACCGTTACAGGCTTTACAAACTGATTCATTAACTAATTTAAACACGCTGGACAAAGTAGGAACTTGGAATTTCTAAATCCAATAAATAGTTAAAGACAACAATTCGGTTAGCATACATCGGCAGATCTTTAGTAACGTATTCATTTGTTACGCTGTTTGTTTCTGAGAATCTTTTTTTTATTTTGTAGATGCACTTACGTTGCAATTAATTGAGATATTTTTTTTAAATTGTTAAATAGTACTAGATGATACTTAAAATTAATATCGTCTCAGTTTTTGAATCAGTTTCGAAATTTAAGCACTTCCTTTCTAGACATTAATGTTCGATTAATAACTAATCCCTTATTTAATTTAATAATATTGAATAACTGAAAAAGAAATTCTAATTAAAAGTTTGTAAATTTCGCTAGTTCCTTCAATTTAATTTGGCGCCGACTACAAAATGTCAAAATTTAAAGAAGAATTGTAAAGTATTATTTTTCATTCTTTAGAGCATTTTAAAAGTCATTTTATTTTTTGTTAGTTTATTTTATTTAAATTGAAAACATCAATTACTAAATAAATGAAAAATATTTACGTATGCATTTAAATAAACGTATTTGACAACCTAACATCTAATCACATTAAAAAAAATGTAAATATTTTCTTATTGTTTTATATAATTAGCCCTCTTGTACGATATAGAACAACAACGCAATGAGAGAGGGGGATCTTTCTAAAAGAAAGAATCTGAATTTTTCATTCATTCTTTTCAACGTGGCCACATAAGGAGGAACTCCGGCGTTTCTTTTATTACTTTACACAATTTGGCAACATCAATTATTGATGCACCTTGCTCTTCCACGAACAAAAGAAAAAACAAACCATCGCGCTAGTGGATACTTCACATTACATCTAAAACTGTATATATATATATATATATATATATATATATATATACACACACACACACACACACACCTGTGACGTAATAGGGAATTGACATGTATGAAAATTTTATCTTAAACTATCTTTTTTTCTAATTACCACAATTTAAATTGCCGTAATGAATTTTTTTTATAGAGGTGCGAAAAGTACTTTAAAAACAAGTATGCAAAAATGTTTTTTTTATCTTTTATTTTTTTTAATTTTATTTTCCTAATGTGTACGTTGTAATCTGTTCAAGTAGTAAGCAATTTAAGCAACCCCGCTTGGCCCAATGAGATGAGAATGATATGTATGACATATAAATGAGGCGTAATCTTGCACAGACTCAGGCCGACCATTCCTGAGACGTTTGGTTAATTGAACCCCAACCATCAAAATACATCGGTATCAACTGTCTGGTAATCGAATCTGTTTAAAAGCAACTAACCTTTACTAGGATTTGAACCTAGAACCTTCGACTTCGAAAATCAGCTGCTAAACAACTGATTTGCGACCGCGAGTTTACCACTAAATCAAAGGTACGGTAGGTTTTACCTTTTTAAATTAGAATTTTTTAGTGGTCATATATGCAAGAGTATTCTGTTTAATTGATTTCTTCTTGTTTTATTAACAAGATAAATAATCATATGCTTATAACGAATAGTTTTTAGAAGTTGGTTAAAAAGAGTAAAATTTTTTTAAAAGTATAATTTTTTCTTTATTACTTTCCCGTGGCTCTATAGCAAAGCTATAGCTTCTAGCTCTAGAAGTGACAGTTTACCGATCTTGACGTTTTGACACCTAAGGAACCCAAAAAACCGGATGGAACTTTTCCAGATGTTAATGTTTGTATGTACGTGTGTGTGTGTTCAGTGTAGGCTTCTAAATCACCGTATATTTCCAGAACTATTCGACCGATTTTGACCAAACTTGATCAGATTACTTCTATATATGTGACATTGACGCCGTTAAATTTTCAACTTAAAAGATCAAGAGGGTGAGGCTGTAGAGCAAAGTCAAGGGTGACCTTAGCTCAGTATCTTGAGATTTCGTCTAATTAAGGTTATATTTTTCTTACAACACATTTGTTAAAAATTAAAAAATAGCAATATTTTTGAAAAAATATATTTTGCAAAATTGCACCCCCACCCCAAAAAAATGCTGTTGTAGTCATCTGCTATGTTGTGACGTCACAGGTGAACGGTAAAATTAAATAAATGAATAATATTTAGAGTAACTCGATCTGGCTAGGTCTTGAAATCGATCGCCCAGTTGAGTCGGTACATGGTGCCTTAAGCCTCGTGGCTACACCAGTCTGCCGACCGTACAGGCGAAATTTTTTCTATGTAGGTTGTGAAATTACATTACTTTAGTTAATGTCGACCGTCGTTGCTAGTACCGCCACATCCGCGCAAATTAAATACGGTATGCGCGCGCGCTTTAGTTAATCATTGAATTAAATAAACGGAAAAAAAGATAATACTTTAAATTAAGTTGCATGTGTATGTGTAAGCCGTGCATCAGAAACAACTGTGTTTCCAGCTTTTTTTGTTTTTCTAGTGTTTATTATCAAAAAATAAATATATTGCTGCATAATATGAAAAATAAATGTTGTTCTTTCATCGTATTTTCTAAAACTTTTTTTAAGTATACATTAGTCGGCGAACGACTATTTAGTAGGTTATCTGACATGAGACATAAGTCACTTCCAACTGTAACCATTCTCAAACATATCGAGCAATCCACGACCGACTAAATCGAAAAAGCGAGAGGTAAATATGGTTTTGCGTTACATTCTCTAACGAGCCGATTATAATATAACGTAATAAAATCTAGGTGATATTCAGTCCTACACACGAATAGTTAATTATGTTCACTACAGGAGATATCTGAACAATAGACATCATTACTATCAATAAAAGCAAACCAGATTGCTTTTTCACGAAGTTCAAATGTATCAAAACCATACAGAAACATATAAAGTAAAATAATCAGTTAATGTTCAAGGAACAATGTTCCTTGTTTTAGGGACATTAACTTGTTCCTAGAACAAATTAATAAATGTAATTTCTTATATGGTATTTTACGTTTACAAAGCTTTTATGCCAATATTTAAGATAACATAAAAGAAAGTGTAATGAATTTTTGACCGATTTAAATACTTATAGCGCATGAATATTAATTAAAAATAGTTATTTATATACTGTCATTACCATTGTACGTTCCGTAATGCCATTATAAAACGTAATATGTTGCTATTTAAGGCTTAAAATGTATAATGTTATTGTTAATTTTTTTTTTAACAATGAATGAATGATTCTTGTGATTCTTTATTTTCACAAATAATAAAGAATAATTATTCAGAATTTATCTGAATAAATTTCAAATAATCTTTTTAATATTATCGACATTTTCATTCAATTTTTCTTTACTGACTGGAGAAAATAAACGTAATGCACAAAAAATATAGGTATATGTATTTCTTACTCTAAAATATTTCTTACCTTTTTTATAGTGAACGAGGCATGAAGGGCATTGGAGATGAATTTTTTTTTATGAAAGTAATTATGTTTATTTTACAGGTAATTCTCGAGATTACTCAGAGAAAAAACAACGGGAAATCACTCCAAATATTAAGTCTTGCATATAACTTGTTATTCTTGAAAATGGCTGTGCTGCTTTCTAAAAAACATATGACTTAGGTCATCTGTAACCATTACTATTATGAGTACCTAACAAAGAAAACAACAACCTATTAATCACCGATCTTTTTTTAAGCATGTACTTTATCTTTAATTAAATTATATGATCCGTCAGGTGCCATGCTAAATACAATTCTTATGTAACAGGATATGAGATACAAACGATTAATTAAGTTGAAAAAGACACGCTCAAAAACTATAAAGAATTATAAAGGAATTAATAATAAGATAAAGAAAGCAATGTACCAGATAGGAGAATTCTGTTATTTAAGGAATAAAATACAAAGTATAAACAAAATATTTCAGACATAAAAAACAGATTGTCACAAACAAGCACAGTTACCACAAAAAAAGAATTTAGTATCAAATGTATATGATCTAAGAATTAAAAGAGATTCATGAAAATATTTGAGTGAAGGATGAGACTTTCGGATAATGAAACCGGGATAAGAATAGAAAACAAAAAATAAAAGAACTTAGACCTTGAAACGTGGTAAAAGCAGGAGAATGGTAAACCTGGAGATCTGTTACGAATAGGTGAGGAGAGAAATTTATGGCGGAATCTTACAAAGAGATCGAAGTAGGTGTATAGGCCTTGTATTAAAAGATGTCCAGGTTTATTTAACGTGGTAATATTAAACAGGAATACGTTAGAAGGCAAAAACGGTAGAAAAAAAAGTTTGACAAATATAAAACAGATAATCAAGGAAGTACAATGTAGTAAACATGTAATGAAATTAATACAGAATAGTAAATAATGAACAGAATTAACACAATCAAGTGAATGATGGCTTCGAAAAAACTCTTTCTATGTTTGATTTGTTTTAGAGTTTTTGTTAACTACATATCCCTCCATAACTAAATCACTAAATATAATTTAGATAATTCAAATTTTATCGACCCGTCTATACGATTGTACTTCACAACTAATATTAAACTACAATCTGCACCAAAAAGTATCTATAAAATAATATACGCATAAATGTTTTGCTAGATTTAGATTTTTTACACGACTGCCCAGAAAGTAATGTAAAGTATTTAGGGTGTGTGTGTGTGTATGTATGTATGTATATTTGTACATACGTATGTATGTATGTATGAATATTTGTTCCACCGTAGCAGCTCAATGGCCGAACCGATTTAGATGTCTGACCCTGCGTTGGAATCTTTACATTACCGGGAGTGTCATAGGGTATATATATATATATATATATATATATATATATATATATATATGTAGTAATGGATATTGCCGATCGAAGCGCAAACTTTAATGAACTGTAAACTTTAAGCCTCCATCACTGTGTTAGCTGCGTTTGAACTGGATGATTCGAAACAATCGAATAATATTTCAAAAATAACAGAATTAAATTTACCTTAATAAAATAATATTAAAGAAATATAAAAAAATGTTTAATAATAATGAATGGGCTTCTCGTGGAGACTGCGTGTGAGGCTAGAAAGGTGAGGTATGCGAGCACCTCATGGGAGACTAAACCAATCGTCATCATCAACTGGAAACAAACCGGGTGCCTCTGGGGCGCTGTTTTTGTAGGTGCAATGGGGTGTTCTTATAATATCTCTGGAATCATCCGATTTTCAAAATTCAAACGGAATATTTGTTAGTAAGTTGAAAGCTAACTTTTGCATGCAGGTACACTCTCGATCTAACAGATTACGGTTTTTCGGAAATGTTGTTATATCTTCGCAACCAGTCTTCCGATTTTCAAAATTCAAACGGGGTATTTGCTAGTATAATAGTTGTAAATGGTTGGAATTTTGTGGCGGATAATGATAAGAATTACTATTTCTTTTTAACCAATCATATGGTGAGAGTAATTCTTATCATTATCGGACACAAAATTCCAACCATTTTTAACCACAAAATTTTTTAACCAATCATAAGGTGAGAGTACGAGGGTTATTTTTTTTCAAGGTCCGATCGGTCACGAAATTAAAACCACAGTGAAAATAACAATTTTTTTATTTGTAACAAGGACTTGGTTCCATCCGATTTTCACCTCTTTGCTCACATGAAACGCTGGCTAGGAGGACAACATTTTGGCACAGACATGGAGCTGCAGACCAGCGTAGAAATATGGCTAAAAACACAGGCGGCTCCGTTCTATGACGAGGGTATTGGAAAGTTGGTACCACGCTACGACAAATGTATAAATCGGAGTGGCGACTATGTAGAGAAATAGCGTAACTATGTAAGTACTTGTTACAAATAATTTTTTTTTTATATTCACTGTGGTTTTAATTTTGTGGCCGATCGGACATTGAAAAAAATATAATCTACGTATATGCGATTACAATGAAGTATATTATTAAAATAAAGTGATACTACATTCAGCATAAGTGCTATTTGACACGCTTTCTTGTAATAACAAGAAATATTGCTAAGTGATACCTTCGTGTTTATGTATTAAAGTAAACAAAGAATATTTGACACTTTGTATATGTTTTACTTTACTGTAATAAGCGATACATCTACTAATAAACCATTAATTATATAATATTTTACTAATCATTATTATATTTTACGTGTAAAGAAAGACACAGCAATGCTAAACGTTTAGTGAAAAAAATACTAAACAGAAAACACTCAAAGTTTACGAAGAGAATAAAAATCTAAAACATTACTCGCATTTCAGTCGTAAAAGAATTTGATTACAGAGAATTGATAAAGACAAATATATAAAAATTAAAAACATAACTCCGTACTTTATAAGTTCTCGTTGGAAGTTTTTGCGTTTCACATGATATTTCTTAAATATTCTCATTTAACCTTTAACGTCAAAACTTTTGTAAATTACATTTACATGCTTTGAATTTCAAAATTTATATACTAAAATTTAATAACTACCTGGTTGAATTAGCCTAAATCCATCGTGTGTTGAAGAATTTATTAGTGTGACAAATGAATTGCAAGAAAATATATATTTTCTTTCTTATATTATACTATTATTGACTGATATAAAATTTTAATCGCCTCATAATATTACGTTTTAGTGCAATTTCTGGTTTATCGTTAAGTCACATGATTTTAATATTCGATATGCTTATTAATGTCGAATATTGTAAATCATTTTGTAATATGACTCCGTGACAAATCAATCATGAGTGAGTCGGAAACAATTTCATCAATCCAAGGGAAATCGTTAATAATTTTTGTATTTGTATGAAAGATTAAAATAAATACTCATTTTGCGGTTTTTAATTTTTAACAAAATTATGTTAATTTTTAAACGATATGAAGATTATTTCAATGTACTAATTCCTGCATTTTTTATTAATTTAATTAAATCTTTTATTATTACTTATATACAGCAGGTATGATTTTTTCTACAACCGGTTTCGGGCTCAACCCATCTTCAGGTACATTATATTAATCCATAAATTCCACATATATTTCAAAATTCATTAATAGCATTAAAATCCAACTAATCTTGTTTCGGGCTCAATACGTAAAGAAACTCTGAAATCAATAATGGAAAAAATGACTGCTCACGAATCATAAAAAATATATGCAACTCCATCTAAATGGAAAAAATTCCCCCAATTAAACGTTATTTCTTTTTATCCTATATCTACTAACTATTTTATAACTAGATAATTATTTTTGTGGGTTAAATGAAAGAGAGATTAAAGCAATTACGCCAATCATTCTTAAGAACAACGAAACCAAAAATTTCATATTATGAATTCTACGTGTGCTTATTTGCCTATTCTTTTAGGTAGATTTCATAAGAAACCTGTTGTAATGGGTACCATGATTCGACTTCCGGAAAATTTTGACATATCTTCGCATTTCACATCCGCCAGACAACAAAGCCACAGTCAGCTCAAAAATTTATATATATATATATATATATATATATATATATATATATATATATATATATATTTCATTTTCTTGTGGACACGATAATTGCCGTAATTTTGCGCCAATCACTTTCAAATTGTTCCTTAAAAATAACTCATCCCAAAATCTCGGTCGATTTCGTTAACGGCAAAAATCGGACCATGGGGGTGGAAATGGGGGGCTTTTTCGAAAAAACAAAACATCGCTATAACTTTCTTATAAAATAAAATATCAAATTAGTTTAAAGTTCCTACTATTCTTTGGATAAGGGCCTAAAACTTATCTACGGAAAGTTTTTTGATATCACCAACAATTGGCCCACGGGGTGGGCCAATAAAAAAATGGGGTTTCGAATACAAAAAAATCATACCTCTTTTAATAGACAATATCTAATCAGTTTAAAGTGGTCGTTAGTCCTCTAAACATTACCTAAAACTTTTGTCTGTAACAATTTTTTATATGACCAACCCATACGGCAAGGGATAACTAAAATGTTACTGGAATTATAAGAAGATGGGGCTTGTGTAAGCTAAACGTATGAAATTTTTTCACCATGAAAATCTACCGGTGAAATCTACCTCCGCCTTCCGGCGTGCCGAAAGGGATTTTTAAATTGTAATAAGAATTATCCTGGTGTTAGAGAAAAATA